>NW_005178467.1:0-249065 GCF_000341285.1 Galdieria sulphuraria
TCAGATGGGTCTACCGTTTATGAAGCCTGATGAAACCTACAGACACATTCCTCCCTATCCAAAGTTTCTAGTTCCGGAGCTACGGAAGACTTTGGACACTCCTTCCGATCAATATCTTTTGGTAGCATTTGATGAAGTTGGTGTTCTAGACGAAAGTCTCGACGAATTTCATTTCAAGAGAACCCATGACGGTAGAGTTCGACCTTACAACGACTTTTTCGGTATCATTAGTCAATTGTGCAAAGAACCCGACTTGTTTTTTATAGTTGTTGGGAAAAGCAAAGGTTTAAGTATTAAGAATTATGTGCTCTTCGGCATCAAAAGTCATACTACATTTTATCCCTTTATCACCTTTGGACGCTTCCAGTATCGTTGAATTCCTTGAAAAGAGTCTTCTAAAGACACCTACTCAAGAACCAGTTTGTAATGTCTTATGTAGTTCTTCATTTTCAGTAAATGAATTGGCAGACTCATTATTGGAATGTACAGGTGGAGTTCCTGGTTTGTTGACTCGTGCAGTAAATATGCTTTTGAATTATATAATAGCAAGAAACCAGCCTTTCATATCGAAAGAAGAATGTTTGACTTGTATGAATGACTACGATTTCCGAAGAATTTGTGCTGAACCATTTGTGGAACGAATATTGAATTTGGACGAAGATAGAAAAAGTGTTTTTGATATACTTTTGATGATGGCACTTTATCGTATACCGTTTCAAGTAGATGACAGATTGACCTCGGAGTCCTTTTTATATGATGCAGTCACTGAAATGGGACTATATCGATATCCTATTGACCAGAATACTTTTCAAGTCCTAATTCCGAAAATATTTGTTGTAATCTTCAAGAACGACCCTTCCATATCTTCTTTGGAAAATATACTTCTTGGATCACTCGATGTCGAACCAGTAGATTGTTTCTTCTATTCAAAGTGTCGTGTATTTGAAGGAATTGTTGCACTACGGCTAGTTTTGATGTTGTCTTCAAAGAATCGAAATGAATTGAGGGAATTGTTGTGTCAATTGTCTCCGATATGGAAACAAATGAAACTTCCAATCAGTACAATATCACCTATTCACTATATCAAGTCTGTTGTTAGTTCTACAGAAACAAGAAATGAATCGAACAAGAGTCGAAGAACCTTTGCCAATACTGAATGGAATAAGATTATTCGAGACACACTTTATTTAGAGACCATTTACATTCCTTTGGACGCTACTTCTCATAGTCCTGATATTATATTCAAATTACAATCTCCTGTGGAACCCAAAGTTCTTACTGTTGGAGTTGCATGTAAAGGACGTTGGAAGTCGGAAGGAATTGGCTGGTCAGATATTATAGATGAAGCCAAGAAATTTTTAGATCCTGTTCATGATCAAGTCTTATCCAGTGCAATGGATTATCATCATTGTATGCTTATTATCGTTAGTACAAAGTTATCATTGAATGCTTCTAATGAGTTGGGTAATCAGAGTCGTTGTTACTCCAGTGGAATGTTTATTAGAAATGATTCGTTCAAAGTACCTGATAATTGTGAACTTGTTATTCTTTGTGAAAGAGATATCCAAATGCTGATTGACGAAGAAATATTGAATGGACTTGAAAGAGCATTTCATGTTTCTCATAATCCTACTTTTTGGGATTTTGGATTAGATTTACTTGATAGAATCCGTAACAGTTTCTTAAGTTGGCAATAGATTCTAACTCAATCCTTCCCTTTGTTTTGAAGAGCAAATAAACTTGTTTTTGTATGTTTGAAACTTAGTTACATCTTACTTTTTTGCCTCTTTGGAGACCATACATTCTTTTCCGAAAAGAGTTTATTAGCTGGCTGACAGGGCTGGTTCACAGTAGTTCATTCTTATCTAGCCATTTTACATGGCTATGTAATTGCATAATACATTCTGAATATTATCAATACTAAACATACGACAATTGTATTCAATAAGTTGAGTCATTTTTGGTGTCTATGACAATAGATTGGCTATTTTGAAGCAATTGTAGAAAACTTTGTTGGGAAAGGCTCTCAAGTCATGAAAAAGTCCGTATTGGAGAAACAGAAAACTCTATATGACACCAGAAAGAGCTTTGTCTTTGCTCCAATTGTTTCAGAATCTCACATTCTTTCTTCTCTTCTACGTATGAATGGAATATTTGTTGAAATTGAAACGTTTCTAAAATGTTTCGATTTTTCAGCATAGTCTCACAATGGATGACTTCAAAAGACTGTTGGATCAGTTTGTTACCAAAATAAATCGCTATGGAAGCTTGAGACACGTTGATAATGACTCAATTTGAGCAATGGAAAGTTATACAACAAAAAACTTTTTATTCAAAATAAAAAGCAAGGCTTAAACTATGGTATCTTACTTCTCAACTTTGGAAACTGTGAAGGTTCTAAAACAAACCTTCATCAGCCAGAGACCAGATGTGATTGGGTGAGCACCCAAGTTTCCATAACCAAACATAAACTTCACCTTTCTGAAAGGTAGAATGAGTCTTCAACTAGATTAGGTTTGATAGAACCACAAATTGGCGGACAAAAGGTTGCAGATTGTTGTGCAAACTTCAAAGATGTAATGATGATGGAACTTGGTTGAATCGATCGAAAGCTGCTTGGTTTTCATATTAACAGAATAAGAAATATTTTACTAGAATCTTTTGTTTGGAATTGTAAGTTTGAAATACGTTGAACCCTTTAGAGGAGTGGTTATTTGACAAATAGTAAAGGAGAAAGAAATGCAGTCAGATTGAAAAGTTTTTGTAAATTCTGCACCATCAATCGTTTTCAAACAGTTATCTGTCGCAATGATTTAGACAAAAGGTATGTTTCTAGTACCTGGAAAATCTTGTTTGGAAGGAACTTTGCTGAGATGTGGAATACCCTGGCAGATAGTATTGTTGCAAAAGATTACTATCACATATTCAAATAGATAGTTAGTTATGTATTCTTATCACATTGACATTGTTGCAAGATATTGTATAATTCCATTGCAGTATGTTGTCCACATAGGAATGCTTCATTTTGAGTCATTGGCTCTAAACGCAAACGTACCTGACTTTGAGTCATCCAGAAACTTTCTTGTGACTACTACTCTCCTCAGGGAATGTTAGATTGAGTTTTTACTATGGCTACTCCGGTATATTTTGATATATGCAATATTTGGATAGTCAACAAACACAAAAAGTTATAACCTCAAACTTTGCCATTCATTGACTGGGTCTACACACAAGTGCCAAGGATTATATCGAGTCATTGAGTATTAGAAAACATACAAATAGGGACACAATTTACGGGGTAAAGTTTAGAGTACTGTTAAAGTAAAGGAGCTCATAGAGAGAGTATCTCAAACGGTTGCTCAAAGATTGAAAGTTGCAAAGATCGTCCCTTTCCAGATTCAACCCTATAGTTCTCTTCAAATGAAAGCCAACAGTGAAAAGTTATAAGAGTATTCGTTAATAGCACTGTTAGATAATTTATGCTTCTAGTTTCCAAAAAAAGAAGAAGAAGCAGAGCAGTCTTTCTACTACAAGAGCTTAAGTTCCATTGTTTCCTAATTTTTTGTTTTAAAATTATCCATTCGAAGAACCCACCACTTGTCATCATAACAAGGTAAATGTACATCGGCAATCGTACCTAATTATACAGTATTAAAAAGAAGGAGACTGTATGCCGATTTGAACAACGATATGTGTACGATTGCAATCTTGCTTTAGCAATGTTATCTTTTCTTGCAAGAGTTTGCTAAATGGGAATGTTTTAAAATCATCTATAAAAAGAATTGTAAAAGGATTGCTCAGATGTTTCTGCTATGATGAGAAACACTGAAATGTAAACTCCTTTCTGTTATAATAGCTTTTTTTGGGCATAGAGAATTTACTGATTTTTGGTACTCTTATAAACCAAAAGTTTGTACACTTTTTAAACCTTTTGTTATTTATCCATTTTTTGGAAATGTCTCTTTAACAGCTAAAATACTCCTATAGTCAGCATCACCTTGCTTTTTCAGTAAATACTTTTATCATTTATGTAAAACGATACAACAAAACGACTGGGTAAGATGACTATTGAAATTTTTCTTTTGGTAGAATTCGTGATAAATGAATTAACGATCATCCATAAAGGAATAGATATGAGACATTGAGACAAACTATATAAATACCTATCTACAAGGTGTATCAAAACAACAAAGTCTAGGAAAATCAATCATAGCAAGGAGCAATCTATCTCTGGTCAGAATCTTCTTTAAACGCTCCGTCAACTTATTAACGAGCGTCCTAATTATCTAATAATATGACCCTTTTAAAGGTGCCAATCTATGAGCAATTCAAAGGCAAATAATAAAGACAACTATGACAAATGGGTAGAAATAGTCACTGGATTTCTTTTGCATGCTATTCTGAGAAATGTCTTTTATGTTCCAAATCTGATCACAAACCTACAATTCGTCTCTTTAAAAAGAGTATCTTACTAAATGAAAACGGACACAACTAAAGTGCCCAAAAATAAAAGGAATAGGATTCGACTAAGAATCTAGTTAAGGTTCCTACAAACTATCTTAAAAATGTGAACCCAAGGGCTGATATCAACAAGAGCCTAAAGGACCAAGATTCTGACTGCAGATATGCACGAAAAATATTCTAAAACGACATTCAATAAAAACCTGCTGATTTACGAGAGAGATGAAAGGTTCACGACCTTGAGTTATTTGGAATCCATTGCCTTGGTTATCTCCTCGAAAAACAAACAGCGAATTTCCATGGAATAACAGAGTTTAAACAACGATATCTCTTGAATGAAGTATATAAACGTAACAGAGGTACTCAATGTTGGATGATCCAAAGAGACATTACAAGCCAAGTGGAGCTCAACTTCTCCGATGAAAAGGTGGAATGTTACAACAGAAACAATTGATTACAAAAATTCACTTTTTCAACTTTAAACCCTCGATAGAATTGAAGTGGCTAAAGTGTCACAATTTAACGTAACGAAATATTTGTATCTGATTCACAATTTGTGTTTAGGTCATTGGTTGTTGAAAGGTTCAAGTTGTATCAGTCTCTGAATGATGCAAACAATATACCACTTAAAAAGAATCACAAATTGACAGGGAATAGGACGTCAGGACAATTATACGGACGTTTGTTTCTTAGTTCTCAGAGAAAACGTACGGTGGGTCTTTATTCAACCGCCCGGCTTGCTGCTTTGCGCCGCATATATATGGAGCAGGCAAAACTTTTCTAGGCCAAAACTTTATGACCTATTTGAATATTTTTGCAGAGCGTGAGTGTTCCAATGCACAGACTTTTCAACAACTACACAGTTCAAACGATAACCCCCAACCGAGTGCGTTGAAGGTGCCTTGGAAACACTTTGCGGAAAAAACTTTGTCAGTTGGCTTACAACTAGAAGACAGCTTTTCTCGTGCTCCTTTTCCAAGGTTTCAAAAGGCTTTGATGTATAATATAATTTTGAACGCTTACCGACAAAATGGTAAGATACGGACGCTCTTCAGATGGCTCAGTTGACGGTAAAGAAATTTGATATTGTAGGAGCTATTGATTATCTTTTCGAACAATTTCAGAAACGATATCTATTTTTGATGATAGACGAACTTAGTCACCTAAGTTACCTCACCAAATACTATAGTGAACTCGACGAGGAACAGTTCGTTGAGTCCGATCCAGGTTATATCCCGTATCGCAAATTTTTTCGAACTGTATATGAGTTGCTTAATACAGGAAAAGTTATCTTGTATATTGCTGGGCGAACAGCTGAAATCTCAGCCCGCCTGTCTGATACTCGCTCCAGTAGTGTCACCCTCCATATGTTGCGGTTGAATCCCTTTAACCTCCATGATATTAACGAATATATTGAGCTGGCAACTTATGATGGAAAGCCCTTGAAGGACTGCTTATTACCCTCAGATAATTTACGATATCGATTCGTAGAATTGTTGAAAAAGAAGACAGGGAGTATTCCGTTGATTGTCAGGAACACTTTTTTAGCATTAATAAGAATGCAACACGAAGCCCAACCTGTTATCAACGATGACAATATGGAACCCTTATTGGATGAAATCTTTCGCTCTGTACTACTAAAATCGAGAACGTTTATTATTCCAGAGATACTAGATTCCGCAACCCCTCTTCGATATCAATTTGTCTTTTTGAATTATCAGCTCGGAACAGTTTTTCCAATTGACTTTGTAATTACTCTATGTGGAACGAGAACTTATTTGATGGACTTGGTTGTAACTTTTGGGTTTTACTCTGAAGGTTGTGGAATTGACGGGATTGATATGGGCACCAAATTCAAGATTGGCTATTGTGAATTTAGATTGAGAGCTCATAGCAACTATAAATTTTTCCGTGAGGCTAATCAACTCTTTCCTTTATCTCCGTTTAGTTATATTCCCGACACTTCAACAGCAAAGGGAGTCTTCTTTGAATTTGTATTTATGAAGATCTTTCGCTTTCGCTTATAAACTTTTCTTCATTCTAATTCCTCCCCTATTGTACACTCTGCTATTCCAGGAATTTTCCAGGGTTCTTTTATTGAACAGGACAATGTTTCTTATTCTATGGAATCAACAATATGTTATGATATACCCATCTTGAGAGATGTCCCTGGTTCATTTTCTGATCATTATAGAAAATATTTACAACATTGTGGTACTTTTGTTCTAAAGGAGGGCAATTCTAGTGGCCCTGATGCATATGTTGTATTCCATAATGGACAAACACGTTATGTTGTTGGATTTTCATTCAAATTTTTCAAAACTGAATTTTCGAAAACAAATATTAAGGAAGAAGCCCAAAAACTTTTTAAGGGAGTTGTTTCCGTTTTGAATGACGAATCTTTTTCATCTGTTCAACTTCGTTTTCAGTTTGTAGTGGTAGTTTGTACTAGATATGATCGATCTGTAGGTTTCTCTACTGAAGAACATAATATTGTTGAAGATGCAAGTGGTTTTGTGACTCAACATTCTTCGAGGTCAACTTTGAATGAAAGTAGTCGATCATGTCTGCAATTGGTAATTGTTTCCCAAAGGAACCTTGAACGATTTTTGGGAAGAGATAATGTCGATATTTTGAGGAAAATTGGGAAAGCAAACCGAGAATAGTTCAGTAAAGACTTTTCAGTATGGTGCAATACTGTCTTTGAGTCGATGTCTAATGCATATGTTTCATCTTTGGAAGCTGAGCAATCAAATGTTATTTCAAAAGTGGCTCGAAATATTAGATAGAGAACAAATGAGGAGAATCGGATGCAAATGGAAAGTTTTCAAAGTGATATGCAAGTGGAAAAAGATACAATAAGAAGAGAACAAGTATCGACTGGTATTACACATTTTGACTGGAAAGAGTTTCTTTTCAAGTCTGCCTTGTTACCGGAAGAAGTTGCCATTCGTTATCATTTGACATTTCCTGGTATATTTGGAGATAATCCTCAAGTGATTCGAAGAAAGTCACTAGAGTTGATGGGTATACCAGAATGATACACTCAACAAATTTTAGTCGCCGCAGTATTACTGGAACAAGATGCAGAAATGAAACGATGACTCCCTCTGTGTTGACAAGTCATCCATAAGCAACAAACATTATATTCCGTGTCAAATCCAACTTTTGATAAGTGTTATTCTTTAAGATAATTACTCTACATATTTCTTATTTGTTACAAGTGCAGCACCTAAAGGGATGGAACGGTTTCATTTTTGAATTGAAAGACTTGATCGGACACATGAAACTTGCTAATTCCTTATTTCATATTGTGAAGTAGAAATAATAACATCTTTGGGTTTCTTACGAATAAACTAAAATATATTTACCAAGAAATAGACACTTACTGCTACTTGGATGAAATATATAGCTGTAACAAATCCGAAAATCCATTTTTATTTCCGAACAAGTTCAAGACCATCATAGACTTCCACTGATATCATTTGCATCTTGAATAAATGTCGCGATGAAGGTGTTTCTTACACAAGGCCACGTATAGTTTGATAGAAAAGTTTGAGGAATAATATCTTCCTCGTATTTGATATACGAGTGAAGCTACCATGATGAACGAACAAGGCACTGGATGGAGAAGAAGTTTTTAGAAATGTCTGTTTTGAAAACATCTTTACAAGATATTGAATATATTTTATTTCCACATAGCAAATGTTTTATAAAAGGCAGACTTGTAGAGAATGACTCTTTTAGACATTATAGATATATTTATGTGTGTACGTGCATGTGTGAATATATCTTTGAATTTCAGCTTTACTTGAGCAGTGCTATTCAAATTGTATCATCCTTTTCAAAGAAACTGTTCTTTCCAAACAAAGCTATCGACTGCATTTGTATGGAGAAAGATTACATGGTCTCTTTAGTCAGAGTCTTTCCTGCTAAACCATTTTTCCAAATTTGAGCTCCTGTTTATCCGACACAAAAATAATAACGATCAGCTTTCAGTGCTAGTTGAACTTGTATTTCAGTTACATTATCTTAGAAGCGTTGCAATATGACCAAGTCATATATGAAACTTGGCTACCGAAAGCAAAAAATCAATCGAGTGATTCTATAACAGAGTTCAAAGTTTTTCCACTTTCTATATAAATCTTTTATGCTAAAAAATTATAGCAATTGTTGACAAAACTCGTCTTCAAATATAGTCTTTTGTATATTTTTATTCAACATCCAAACTGGGTGGAGCCGATGGTGAATCTGTGTCATTCTCTCTGTTTCGGTTTTGAGGAAGCCTTTTTTCCCCTGTAGAAATGGGATCATTCTCTTTTTGTTCCGATTCAAAGTCAGAAAAGGTTTGAGAATCATCCAATCTCTGTGGAGAATTAGACTCTTTAATGGAATTTCTTTTCAAAAGTTCCAAACGCTTCGCAATCGTGTCTCGATCTATTCCACTTTCGGGTAATGCAAATGGAACCATTTTTACAAGCGATCTTCCGGCCAGAAATACAAGCTCACCAACATCGGGTTCTCTTTCATAATATACACTTGTATTCTGACGATAGTATTCTTCAAAGAGATTAGTACTATTTTGAAACGTACTATTAGCCAACTGTTTTAGTGAGTCAAAACGGAACTTGGAATTAATTTTCTTCAAACGATCCTTGGTAAGAGTTTCTAGAGAGGCACGTAAACATGCTACTTTCAAACCATGTTTGCCGTCTGAATGTGCCTGTTTGCCCATATAATAATAACAGGTTGCTTTTAGAACGATGGAACTATACTTTGCAAGCTTGGTTAAATATTCTGAAGGTTTCGCACAACCTCGTATGCTTGCAGCTTGCTTTTCTGCAGCTTCGTAATACTCAAGTACCCCAAGAGCTACTTTGAGCAACGTCCCATCTGACATTCCTTTTAATTCACCTCTTCGAAGTATAAGTTGTTGAGATTGGCCCAAGGCAAGACTAGGTAAAAAAATACCGTTGAGGGGTTACTGAATAATCTCAACATAGGACAACAACAATACCTATAAAACATGTCTGCAGAAACAGGATGAACATCAGGTGGTGAACCTCGACCTACGTCTATTATACAGTCCGGTAATACGCTATTTCTAAGAAACTGAAATATTCCTGCTGCTTCACCAAGGTGATGGGAAGCCTTGAAAACAGGTTACTCTGATGGTTTCCAAAGGATTGTGTATGTATTTGGCAACTTACTTCGTTCACTTCAGCTTCACTAGCGGAGCCAAACTTATCATTTGCCATTCGAAGCTTCATAATTCCTTGATATTAGTCAGAAGGGTTTCAAGAACAACTAATGGTTGAATACCCAAAGTCATGAGAACCATGGCAATCTCGAAAGAGTGGTATTTTTCTTCAAAGAATCGTTCTTCTACTGCAAAATTGCTTTTCCACTCATAACTCATAAGTTGCAAGTCTTTCTTTTCTCTAGCATCCACCATAATGCTCAAATCTGGCAAGTACCGAAGATATCCCTGTATAGCAAGTACAATAAACTCAGGCTCCCTGTTGTTATTCAGGGCTTGTTCCAATCTATTACGCGCCAACTGAGCCTCTTTTAGAATGGTTTTCTCTTCAGAGGTAGCCAAAGGAAACCAAGAAGAAAAATTCACAGTTTTAGTGCGAGGAGTTCGGAAAAGGGAATTACTGCCTAAGCTAAATATTCCAAAATTTTTACGAAGGTTGCTACTGCTATTCTCTTCGTCTTTGGACTCGCGAGACTTGAAAAGTGACATGAATAAAGGCTTGGAAGCCTCGTTATCATTTTCAAAATGATGCTTGAATTTGCCCAACATTGAAAATTGAATTCTTTGAACAGCGATTTCCTTTGGAGAGCATTTTCTATTCATTGTGACAATTGTTTTCCACAAAGAACTCGTCATGTTATTAAAGTGATACAATTATTAAAATCTACAGCCTAAATTGAAGTTTTCTGACGGAAGATATTTCATTATTGAATGCAAAACATGCTACATAAAGAATATTTTTCTTACATTCTACTTAAATATCAATCAGTTGTTTGGATAGGTCTTTTGTTTGTACATTCTGAAATGTCTATATTATGGACCTTGTAAAGTTCTAAACTGAAATTAATTAGAATACTTGAAAAATGATACACAGTCTTCGTATGGAAACTGGTTCCAGGATAGTAACTTCAATCCTTTCTTTCTCCAAACTTGTTTTTCTTCTGGTGTCCACAGAAGTTGCAAGAGAAATATGAAAACAAATTGTTGCTTGGAACATTTTTACGTAAATAGTCTGTTCATTCACTTATGACACAAGCAGAGTTACCACCTAAAGGGTTTGTGTATTATTTTGCTTTTGGAGCAAATATAAACCCCAAGGTTCATGGAAAAGAAGCGAGTGATAGGTATCAAGGAAGACGAACCAACTTTGTCCAAGCAAAACCAGCACGACTTCCAGGATATCGGTAAGGAGGTCACTTGACAAACGGTGTCGCTGAAAAGAGTGGGACAGGATTGTTTTCAATCTGCGTGGTTTTGCATTTGGAGAACCTTGTTTTGGTAACATAGAGCAATGTGACGACGAAGAAGTCCACGGTGTTTGCTACTGTATTGCACAAGATGCACTTGAACGCTTGCATGAATCCGAGTTTCCTTACAAGCTTATTGATGTTCAGGTTGAAACATATGAAGGCCAAAGATTGCAAGCCAAGACATTACAAGCTTCCTCAGTTAGAGATATCGAAGCTTGTCCAAAGTGTTCGGTACCTTCAAGAAGATATTGGAATCTCATAGTTGAGGGTTGCAGATATTGGAAGTTGAAACCAGAATATGTTGACAAGTTAGAAAGAGTACGGTATTTGGCTCCTACTTGGTCACATAACACACTATCCAAAGTGTTTCTTTGGTTTATTCAAGTAGGCTTGGCAAAGTTGAGAGTTCCTATGGCCTATCGCAAGTATATTTATTTTTTTATTTGTAGAGTGTCTTGGTGGCTTGTGGATTGGAAACATTTATTATCTCATCACCATTCGTAAAGCAGAATATTATTATCATTTTCAAGTCAACATTGTATGTATGATGCCAACTGCAATGTATAAATAGTATCGGTATTTATACTTGCTTAGTAGAAAGACTTTCTTTGGAAACTTTGCCATCATCTTCGGTGGGTGTTTCTCCTATTTTTGTGCGCATCGATAAAATATCATGACGAAGAGAATCTTTGTCCCGACATAGTTCATGAATTGTGTAATATAATTGTGCTATAGCTTGCTCTATCATACATATTCTTTTTTCTAACTCTGTTGTTGGCATGCCAGTTGGTGATAACCAAGGCACTGCTCCCGATGAAAGAGACGAAGCATATTGAGGTTGACAATATTGTGGTGACAATGACTTTGCACTTGTCACATCCACTCCATTCTTTAAAACATTATGTCCCGTATCATTTAAGACGAAAGGATGATATGACTGCCAGAGTGTTGTGGCTGAACTATTTAATCTGTTCGATGACATAACGCTTCCTCCAATACTGCGACCATAAGGAGGACCTTGATCACCATCGATATTTTCCATTTTGGTTTCCATAGATGCTTTATTTCGTGCTTCTTCCAAACTATCCGTGTTGTTGAATGAATCTATTTTTGGTCTTTTCTGCAAAGGACTATGGTTCGATTCATCATCTTTATCATTCCAACGTCCTTTCCCTGGTCTACTTGGTCTCCTCTCTATCGTAGCTACTAGATCCTCACGTCCTCGAATGAACCTAGCATGACCAAATTCCCAGGCGTCCGGATGCATCTTGTGGAAACCATATTGATTGAGTTGCCGAACAAAACTCGAAAGATTGTTGTGTTTGAAATAGTTGGGTAGTACATCGCGTGCAAAAGCAGTTGGATTCCAAATCACGAAAGAACGACCGCTAGCTGTCCATGAACATAAATCTTCCGTTTCGGGGTCACTCACTAGTCGATACAGTTTTCTCAAAAATGGAGTTGCAATTCTTTCATCAGAGCCTTGTTTTGACACAGCATGAGAGGAACGTTGCAATGAAGTACTTTCATTTGATTGTTGAGTTTGTTGTCCTGTATCCTCTTGTGGCTTCTTATAGGACTCCGATGATTCCTTTCCTCCAGATGAGCTATCTGCAACATTTGAACCAATGGAATGTGTTGATGACCGTTCACGTTGATGTACAGCATCCAATATTGCTGTCAAGCCGTTCCTATTATGATTGGTAGGCATAGCATTGGTTGCTGGGACTGGTGGATTTCTCGAGTCACTTTCAGTAGATTTTATCATATCATTCTCAGTTCCATTGAAAGGAGTAGTAATAGATACTACTTCAAAACCTCCCATGTTATTATATGGAGCATAGTTCGGTGGCCACGGATAAGGGACGGGATAAGTGAGCGGCGGAGTATGCTCATGAGATGAAATAAAAGGATTCATACTCGTATAATAACAGTAATTATCGTTTCCTGTTATTTGTTGTATTCCTTTCTGGTTAGCGTTCTCAGGAGGGCTGCATTTCTTGTTAACTTGACTTTCCACAACTCTCTTAGTGTGTGTATTATTATCTCCTGGCGATTCATGGTTTGTCTTTTGCACTTCTCCATAAAAATTGGAGTAGTCAGGCTTGGCGTACAACAATACCTTTCCTGGAAAATGGGTAGCCTCGGAAGTCTTCTGTAGTAAGTCATTGCTTTCCACCTCGTTACTACTAGTTGTTGGTGACATGGAAACGTCTGATTGACAACTTTATGACGTGATTTGACAACGAGAAATGTAAAATTTGCGTTAATAGAGCACAAACTTGAATTATTTCTTGTTACGGACGCTAGGCAAGAACTACTCGCTTTGGTGAAGTCTTTATATATGTTGGGGAAGCGAGCTAGAGAAATTCAGCGACTAACTGTGCACGGCAGAAAAACAAATAACGAAACTCTATTGAAAACCAAAACAACCTCAAGCTGCCTACTCAATAGAAGCACTGTCCAAGTGAAAAACTTCTTCTACACCCCAACTCAACGAGTAGGTCGTCTTCTAGAATCCCATTTCTTTCGCGGAAGAGATATTGTGGTGGATTTTTATATCAAAAGGGGATATTTTGATTTGGCCGAAGAAAGGAAAATTTAAGATGCTGTGAAATTAACGGAAAATTTTGGCAAGTAACAATAAAAACATTATGCCACAGCCAATGGAAAGAATAAGAATTAAGAAAAATGCCAAACTGGAAAGAACTCTCTTGGTCAGTTTCTCTAAAGAAATCGCATAACCATGCTTACCCTTTCTTTTGACTCCGCTTAGCTTTTTCCAACTCTTTAACTGCACCTTCTGTTGAAACTTCGATTTCTTCAACATTGTAGTCTATGCGATCCAACAGGGTGCCTTGATCAATGACCAACGAAGCAATATCCTTTACTATTGTTGCTAGGTCGTTGATAGAAGAAGCTATCTTCATAATCTCTCTCTGTCGTTCACTTGCAACCTGGTCCGAGTTTTCCAATAGCATAACCTGTTCCTGAGTAAAACCAGGATCATATTCTTCCAATTCTAAACTTGTAGAGAGCGGATTCTCATCGGTACTTTCTTCTACCAAAGCATTTTGACCTTGCAACTTCCTTAAATACTCTTTTTGGTTTCTACGAAAAGAAAGAGAAAGCTCCTGCAGTTTTGAGGCAAAGTACTTTTGCGCGTTTGTTCTTAATAACTTCTCTTCGCTAGAAATATTCGGTTCACTACTTGACGGTGCCAACAGTCTTATTCTTTCTTGGGAACGCTGCAAAAGTAAAGTAATATTGCGACTTAGTTCGCTAATTTGACTTTCTTCATCAGATCTCTCTTCAAATCCCTTGCTTATTACTTAATATAGAAATAAAATAATTTTCAAGTGAAACCTACGGGTAAAAGGTGGTTTTGTTGTAACGACTCAAGTTGGGCTAGCTGGTGCGTAACCGAATCAACACTATTGCTGAGTTCTTCATACCAGTCTAACCACTGAGGGGGTAAAAATACGGTGTGAGAGTCAGTTTGAATGGAACCTACAAATGCGCATTTGATGAATAGGTTGTCACAGCCAAGGCTTGCAACGAATATACCTTTGTTAAGGAAAGGTGCCAATTCCTTGTGGTTGCCACTTAAAGATTGGTTGCCTATAGTTTGAATACCATCATTTCCTGAGCGTCTTCTTTTGGCAACAACAGACTCTTCTCTATATCTTTTGAATATTGCAGTTCGGTCTCTGGTAGTCATCTATTCAAACAAGTTGGCCACGTTTAGAATTGAATTTGAAAGGTTTATAAATGAACCAAAGTTTTCGTCTTCCCCAAGAAACAACTTTTGGAAAACCTACAAAGGAAAGTTCACAAGACAACACTACGAGTTCATTAGTTCAATCGGAAACATCTTTACCGGATAAGCTTAAACCGATACCAGTCCAAAGTGTCATTTTATTTCAAAAACAACAGAAGAAAAAGAATTTTGTTCAAAAAATATTCAGTTGCTTCTATACCGAGAAAGAACCGGAACAAGTCAAAAAACCCATCAAACGAGAAACTCCTAAACCTATTCAAAAAGTTATTTTACCAGAGACTGGACAACCACCAAAAGGTATTGCTCCTTGGGAACGATCAGGAAAGAAAATAAGAACAAGCTCAAATACTTCCGACAACAATCCTGAGTCTTCCAAACGCCCTGTAACCACAGAAAA
This sequence comes from Galdieria sulphuraria, assembly GCF_000341285.1. Taxonomy (NCBI): domain Eukaryota; phylum Rhodophyta; class Bangiophyceae; order Galdieriales; family Galdieriaceae; genus Galdieria; species Galdieria sulphuraria. The sequence goes on from NW_005178467.1 coordinate 15,150, forward strand.
TGAGTCAACTAGAAGTGGAAATTCAAGTAAAAGTGGCGGTTCTTCAGCTCCGTGGCAAAGTGGACTTCGGAAGAAGACTAAAGGGATTGAAGCGGATGAGTCTTATAGTTCTTTTTCTATTCCTGACGAACTTTTGAAACGTACAAAAGTTCCCGTCAACTACGAGGTACCAGTGCTACCGAAAAAGACGAGCGAGCAACTGGGAGGAGTAACGAACTCTAAACCGAACCTTGAAGGTACTGACAAAAGTATGTCTACCGCAGATAAGCCACTGGCAGACATAAACAACAAAGCAAACACAAACAACAACGGCGTGGTCACCTCGTCTTCTCTTTCCACAGCACTACCAGCACCACCAACTCTTCCTGGCGCTGTTCCTGCTGCTGCTGCTGCTGCTGGTCAATCAGTTGATCATTCTAAAGCACCCAAGGCTCCTCCACCTCCTCCTGTTCCAACAGGAAAGACGAAAGCAACGACACTTCCTCCTCCTCCTCCTCCTCCTCCTAACTCTCTTCTAAGCCTGTGAAGCAAGCAGGTGAGAGTAAGATATCAAATATACAAATCAACGGTATGGTGCTATCTGAAGATGTTGCTACAAATAGTTCAACAATACTCCCTCCTCCACCACCTCCTCCTCCTCTTCCAAAATTAGGAGGAAAAGCAGCGAGTTCTGCCCCCATGACACCGCCTCCTCCACCTCCTCCAAGAAGAAACTAGAGGTTCAAGCTATCTAAGTCTTTTGCAGTAGAAAACCTGTATCCGCATGGCTAAGCTTTTTACTCTGCAAATCCACAAATTTCTTTAACGCGTGACACAAGTTGTTGAATACATATGCCATCAATAGCAATTTGTTCCCGTTGTTCCAAAGTGTATTTAGTTTGTAAAATAGTCATCAGTTCCATGCAACTGGTCGATGTATTCGAACATACAGAAAATAAGATCTGTTCCTGACAGTTGGGACTCCTTATATAGCGTTTGAATAGTTGAATATGAAGAGGAAATTTCTGTTCCAACAACCTCCAAACATGCGACCAGGCATGTTTAATCGACTCAGGATCTACAAGAACAGTTTCTGGAGATGATAAATTGAAATCAAAAGATATTTTCTCTTCCGCATCGGTTGGTTCTCGTATACTATTTTGTCTCAAAGGAGATGTCTTTTCTATACTAGTCGAGAGACTGGTGCCCTGTCTGGAAGATAATGTATTCATTTCAGATAAAAGGGATAAAAGAGGCTCTAGAAAAGTATTACAAAGAAACATAATATAATTAGAACAAGCTTTCTTCAATTCTTCTTCTAAACTGCGTTTGGAATCATGAATAATTTGTCGATGAGGCTCTTGAGAGAAAACTTCATTATGGGACTTGGTTCTCCAAATCATTCGCATCATCGAGTTTCTCAACTCCGAAAGGTTTAGAAATTTTTCCTGATAGGAGAAATCTGCATCAAATGGTTGAATTTGTTCTCTTAAAACCCACAATTGACTCATAAGAAATAACATGGAATGTTCTTCCGAATTCTCCATAGATAATGACTGTCTTACTTGTTGAGAAGAAAGTATTAAAATACTAACACATGAAGATACAATCTCCTCAGCTAAACCAGAAAAAACTTCAGAGGTCATACGTCGATATAGCATGGCTAATAATTTCAAAGTACGATCGACTGGAGGATACCAACAAGAAAAAGGTAGAACGGCCTCTTTATAATTAGTGCCTCTCTTTATCGCCATTGTTTCTTCTCTTGAAGGTTCAACTTCTCGAGACTCTGAAGAACTAAAGAAACAGCATCGGTTCATATCTTCTCGGGTAAAACTGTAGGATTGAATTTCGTTTCTTATATAGATTTGAGTAAGATAGGTAATTCTCTCCTAAACACAATATATGAAGATGATGATTCGTATATTACTAACATATAAAATTACCTGAGCATCGGCAATAGTACGCTGAAGTATTCTCTTGGAACAACTCTTTGCTATATTCATATTATCCGATGCCTTGTCTTCAGGTAAAATTTCCGACCTAAATATTTCAACTATATCCACCAATCGAGATAAATGTTGTTCTTCAATTATTCGAGGTCTCCATGTATAATAAAAATGAGATCCAAAAGCATCCAACATGGTGGCTAGATACTTTCCGCAAGTTTCATTGAAATCAAAATATGACTCAAAGAGGTCTTGTTCCATTTGCAACAACTTTATCAGCATACTACCACTATTTCTTGCCATTTGTGATATATCCTATAAAAGATTAGGAAATATGACATTCCAAACGGAATAATGTATCAACTCACCTGAACTGTACGAAATTCATAAAATGATTGGAAAAATATCTGTTCTACAACCTTTTGCCTTTCCTTCAAATAGACATCCTGACATTCCATCAAGACTTTCTCTGCTCCCTTTTGTAAACGACTTTGAATAATAACACCCAATGAGTTGCGATTCGATATGGTGTCAACAACTATGATGCCATGATTGACTCGTGACTCTAAAGCCACCATCCAACTTTTTGTTTTAGAACAAGTTGACCGAAAATAACTGTATAAGGAAGAATTATGATGTAACTCAGAGTTTAAGGACCTAAATGAATTACGTATATCTGAGGTCCAGTTTCTGTAAGCCTTTTGGGATATTCGATTCATTAATGCATAAATAAAAACGGAATAGCAATAACCTACCTGAAAGGTGTCTACACAAGTCTGACTCATAAAGGACTGAAAATGATATCGTATCTGATCAAACAACTCCAACTCTAAGTCCATCAAGTTGACAAGAAACTCATCTGCCTCTGAGACTTGCGCATGAGACGATATAATGTTCTTCAAAATATTTTCAACTTGTTTCAACCTTTTCCAAAACTCAGACTCGGTGGGACTCAGCTGCTTTTGGCTCAAAAGCTGCGTGGTTGACTCTAAAAGGTCCAATGAGGACAAACGCTCGGATAGAACATGAAGCAACTCGGTGGAATAGCCATACTGTTCAGTGGTAGCACCCATATCATTTAAAAAACTTTCTAAGCAAGTCGTCACAAAACTTGTTTCATTTCCCAATACTTGCAACTGTTTCTTCAAGTTTTCAAGAATCTCCCTCATTTCGTGGCATCTATTCATTTTCTGTTCGAGCTCCTCTCTCTTCATAGCTAACGGTTTGTTTCCTCTAAAAGTAAGAAAATTATCAGCGTTCTTTGACCAACAGTGAAAGTCTTCCAAGTTCTTTATCTGCAGCAGTTGATCGTTCAAAGCTTCCACTGTAAAAGGTTTGTCCCCCGCTGTGCTAGTCTCTACTAAGACCGAGTCGTTCGTTTGGTCTTCATGACTGGAACTGAAGGAGTCTTGCGTGTCACTTTGTAGTTTCTTCTGGATTCTAACCAAAGCTTCTTGTTCTTCCAAACTTAACTGCAACTCTTTCCATTCTTTTTGCAACTGAGAAAACCTTATTTACCAGAAAAACAATAGTTTATCACAGTATAAAATGTGAATAGTCAACAACTGAAAAGACTTACTCTTGAAACGTGAAAGACTCCATATCATGTGTTAATACCACAGCATTTCTCAACACTTTATTTCATAGCAATGAAGAGAGAATGTAATGGACTTTTGTTGGATCATAAAAATATCAAAAGAAACTAAAGCATTGCATAGAATAAAAGAATATATCAAAAATTACCGATAGATAATCATAAAGAAACATTTCACTACTATTCACTTTGAAAATCCTACAGGAATTCCAAAGTCTGGACTAACTATACAAAAACATTTGTACACATTTCCCATGCCATCACCATGAGAGACTAACCTCTTATAGCCTTTGTGAATATCAGCAGCTTCCTCATCTGTCTTACTTGATAAGACCAGCTGAACGACACGATACTCAATACCCATCGACAGCAAAAACTGTCGTTGTGAAATTGGACCTAAACAAATAGGACGAAAAGAATTTCCTTGAGACTTCTTTAACGCTGGCGTTTGTTCGTATGCTTTTCGAAGACTCAAGAAATTGACATCTGCACTCAAGTCTGCTTCACCGGGTTCTCTCAGAACAGGAACAAACTCATGAGAACGAATGGCACGTAAACTGTCGTTGATATGTTGGTTGGCTCCATAATCGATAACAAGAAATGCTCCTGATGACTGTGTCAATCGTGTTGTTATGGACTGCACAATAGATAAACTTTGTGGACTCAATTCAACTCCATCTCTCATCACAGAATCTTCTATGTCACCCCTTTCATTTCTATGATAACCTAAAAAATCCAAAAACACTCGAGAAGCAGTAGTTGAACCACCCGAAAGAACGTAACGAAAATGAAAAGGCTCCTCTTGCCGAGTTTCAATATCAATTAGCTTCTCTTGCCAACCATTTTCTTTCCATACAAATTGATGAATGGGAAGTGCATCAAAAAACTCCTGAGCTATAATAAAAAATGATCCATCACTAGGTACTTCATCTATATTTCTATGCCAAAAAAGATTGACTCCTTTCTAAATAAAGTTCAGCAAAACCCGATAACACCAAAACTTATTATCTTCTTACTTGTTTATATCTTGTCAGTGTCAATTGCTGTTGCTTCATTAAAGCAGGACTAGTCTCTACGAGGTGAACTGTAATATGGCGATAAAACCAAGGAAACTGTGCCATAGTTCGAAGCATATCATTCATAAGTGTGCCGATACCAGGACCCAACTCGACCAATCGGAAAGGCTTCGTGAAGGAGGAATATCGTTCTTCAGCCAAGGAAACAAACCAGAGCCCCACCATTTCTCCAAAAGTTTGACTTATTTCTGGTGCAGTAACAAAGTCACCTTGTCGTCCTAATACAGTTTCTTTCATATAATATCCATAAAAAGGATGCTGCAAACATTCCTTCATAAACTCTGCTACTGTAATGGCTCCCTTTGCTGCGATATTTTGCTGCAAAATTTCTCCTACTTTCGTCAACGATACTTTTCTTTCAGAGGTAGAATACTTTGATACATTTGCACCACAGTGAAAGCCAAACACTTGTATGCCATAACAGGACGGTCTATAACATGTCAAAGCTTTCTTAAAGGAGTCCGCCCATAAACGACGTAATAACAACGATCCATTCATATCTTCATTCTTTCATGTTTCTCCATTTCTACTCTTTGAATGACAAACCCTAAAGGAATACAATATATGCAAAAATATCAGAATATTCAGTGTATCTGTTCTCGTTTTCAGAGTGGTTGGAGGAACCTAACCAATATTTCAAAAGCCTCTTTAGCAGTTGGTAAACCACGTTATATTGACCCTCAAGGCAACGACACTACACAACCTTCAAACTTGGAACAAGTAAAAGCTTTTGCCAGTAGAAAGCCTTCTCCAGTTACACTAAAGCGTCTTTTTGAATTCGGTTCTGAGCCCAGTCCTAAGAAACTACTTACAGCAGCTCAGTTATTACACCGAGAGCTACCTTGTAGACTTGCTAGAAGAGTCATTCAGTTGGCTTCTCTTCCTTATGGTCTATCAGATATGCCCTCAGTGAAAGTAGTAAAGGATATGTACGAACGCTCTTTCATAGACATGATTCAGTTTCCAAAGCCTTTGGATGAAGAAGAAGAACTGATATTTACTGAACTGATTCGAAAGATAAGACAAAGACATGATAATGTGGTCAAACTGATTGCAAAAGGTATTCTGGAGCTCAAGCGATATTGTGGAAAAGGAACAGAAGATATTTCTATTCATGATTTTTTGGACCGTTTTTATATGTCTCGTATTGGAATTCGATTTCTTATTAGTCAACATATTGCAATGCATGAGCCTCGAGAAGGTTATGTCGGCGTGATAAATGCACGTTGTCGTCCAGCTGATGTGGCGGAAGATGCAGCCAATGTGGCAAAAAGTATTGCATATCGACATTATGGTGAAGCACCGGATATTCAGCTACTTGGAAATATTTCTCTTTCGTTCCCTTATATTGAAGGTCATTTGCATCACATGTTTTTTGAGTTGTTGAAGAACTCGCTTAGAGCAACTATCGGTAAGTATTTTGTTATAAGAATATCACAACTAATACAGCGATCGAAATTTAGAATATCATCGAGACTCGGATATTTTTCCTCCAGTGAAGATTATTATAGCAGACGGTCAAGAAGATGTCACAGTAAAGATTTCTGATGAAGGCGGTGGAATTCCGCGTTCTGCTATGAATAAGATATGGACTTATATGTTTACGACTGTTGATATTCCACCAGAGCAAGTTTTAGAAGCAACGGAAGGAGGAGCATATAAAGGTCCGGATGCTGACCCTATTGCAGGATTGGGTTATGGACTTCCTCTTTCTAGATTATATGGTATGTCCGAAGATTGTAGAAAATAGATTTTTCTAACTGGTTTGTTGATATAGCCAGATACTTTGGTGGAGAATTAAGTGTTATGAGTATGGAAGGATATGGAACAGATGCGTATTTACACATCTGTAAACTGGGCGATAAAGAAGAGTCTTTGGTTTGATGGAAAGCATTTCTACATTTGATATTTCTTTCCCATTCATTAATTAAGCATTGTGTGATTATTAATATTATTTGCTCTTTGAAGAGAAGATCGACAATTGGTTTATGGTGTAATATGAAGTGGTTTTACCATATATACAAAGAAGTTTCCCAATCTTGGAAATATTCTTTTGCAATAAAAGAGTCCTCTTGCCTTTCGTCTTCCCGCAGAGGACTAAAGACGTCTTGTTTGACTCATTCTGGTTTGGATAAGGATGCTTCACCATCCAGTTTTTCTGGAAAGTCTTACTCCATCGTCGATCATACTTACGATGGTATGTTGGTTGGTAGATTTGAAAAACGTCTCTATTGATTATCTGTTCCAAGCTGTGGTCGTAGGTGCTGGAGGAGCAGGTTTAAGAGCAACTATTGGACTTTGTGAAGCCGGTTTGAAAGCTGCTTGTATTACCAAGTTATTTCCCACACGTTCTCATACAGTTGCCGCTCAAGGAGGAATCAACGCAGCTTTAGGCAATATGACCGAAGATGACTGGAGGTGGCATATGTACGATACAGTAAAGGGATCCGACTGGTTAGGAGATCAAGATGCTATTCACTACATGTGTCGCGAAGCTCCAGCCACAGTTATTGAATTGGAACACTATGGGCTTCCATTTTCAAGAACACAAGAAGGGAAAATATATCAACGTGCCTTTGGTGGACAATCTTTGAAGTTTGGGAAAGGTGGTCAAGCCTTTCGTTGTGCAGCAGCAGCCGATAGAACTGGACATGCATTGCTACATACACTTTATGGCCAAGCTTTAAGACACAATGCGACTTTCTTTGTGGAGTACTTTGCGTTGGATTTGATTATGGATAAAGAAGGTGTATGTCGAGGAGTTGTTGCATTATGTTTGGAAGATGGAACTATTCATCGTTTTCGTTCCAATGCAACTATTCTATGTACGGGTGGTTATGGAAAGGCTTATTTTTCAGCTACTTCTGCACATACTTGTACAGGTGATGGAAATGCAATGGTTGCAAGAGCTGGTTTACCCTTGCAAGACTTGGAATTTGTTCAGTTTCATCCGACTGGTATATATGGAGCTGGTTGTTTGATTACGGAAGGCTGTCGTGGAGAAGGTGGCTACTTGACCAATTCGAATGGAGAGCGCTTTATGGAGCGGTATGCCCCTTCTGCAAAGGTACATGATGTGAATATGCATATCTAATGCCTCACAATTGTATTAGGATCTTGCTTCCCGCGATGTAGTTTCTCGTTCTATGACGATAGAAATCCGAGAAGGAAGAGGAGTTGGACCTTTAAAAGATCATATTTATCTCCATTTGGAACATTTACCTCCCGATGTGATTCATGAACGCTTGCCAGGGATCACAGAAACAGCCAAAATTTTTGCTGGTGTGGATGTTACAAAGGAACCTATTCCAGTTCTTCCAACAGTACATTACAATATGGGTGGTATTCCAACCAATTGGAAAGGACAAGTTGTCACTATAAAAGATGGAAATCCAAATAGTGTTGTTCCAGGTTTATATGCAGCAGGAGAAGCTGCATGTGCTTCGGTTCACGGGGCTAATAGACTGGGAGCCAATTCTTTACTAGATATTGTAGTTTTTGGTAGAGCTTGTGCCCGAACAGTGGCAGACTTGTATCGACCTGGTCAAACGCAACCACCTTTACCGGAAGATGCCGGTGAAGAGTCCATAGCAAGACTGGACCAATATCGTCATGCAAATGGAAGCCTTAAGACTAGTGAAATTCGTCTTCATATGCAACGAACTATGCAAAATCATGCTTCCGTATTTCGTGTATCTCAAGTGTTACAAGAAGGTTGCAAGGCAATGAATGAATGTTATGAGTCTCTTCAGGACGTTAAGATTTCAGACCGTTCCATGATATTTAATACCGATTTGGTTGAGACCTTAGAATTGGAAAACTTGTTGCAAAATGCTTTGATCACAATATATGGAGCAGAAGCTCGTCATGAAAGTAGAGGTGCTCATTCTAGAGAAGATTATCCTAAGAGAGATGATAGCAATTGGATGAAACACACTCTCGGCTGGATTTCTTCACCTAAACAGCCTTTTATTGCTGCAGGACAAAAGTCATATGTAAGATTGGATTATCGTCCAGTCATATCAGAGACATTGGATGCCGCAGAACAAGAATCTTTCCCTCCTGCTCAGAGAGTCTATTAGAAAATGTGTAGAAGACAGCAATTTTTTTGATGTTTTTATAAAAACTTGGAAGGCTGTTACGATTTGAATAAAACAAGTAATACATCTGTTGAATGATTTTTCATTTGGATGTCATTTCCATGTCGACCATATTCCATAGCTATTCTGTTCTACATCGCTCTTCTGTGAAAGTTGTTCTTGCGTTATCGTTAAAGCGTTGGAAGAGTATTGCTCAAAATATACCGAAGAAAACTAGTTCAAGTGGCAGAGGAGTAAGGAGTCGTCTTCGTCGAACGCCTATTGATCCAAAGATCTTAGAGACCATCAACTCTTTGGAAGTTTGTAGTCCAAGACGCCGTCGAACTGAATATCCCGATCAAGATCGTTTTTCAGGTCGCGTTTTTCAAGTATGGTCCAGAGGTGGTGAATTGTACAAAAGAGCACGAGTTCCAGAAGAATTTCCTGAAGCACTTCTACCGGAGGTTGCTTTAATAGGAAGAAGCAACGTTGGCAAGTCTTGTCTCATCAATTCTTTGGTTGGTGGTACCAAGTCACGTTACTTGGCAGAGACAAAGGACTTTCCTGGCACCACTAGAGAACTTGGCTTTTATGTTCTACGTTCTGGTTTTTTGAGTGTGGTGGATTTACCAGGATATGGTTTTGCCATTGCAGAAGAACAGGAAAGGAAACAGTGGCAAGAAACAGTAAAAGAGTATTTACAACAAAGAAAGACGCTTAAAAGACTTTTAATTTTATTGGATGCGAGACATGGTATTATGAAAGCTGATAGAGATATGTTGCAATTTTTTCAAAGATGCAAAGTGAAGTACCAATTTGTGTTGAACAAGTGCGACTTGGTGAAAGATGATGAATTGGCAAGAAAAGTATATATGGTTCGCGAAGAAATATCGTCTGGTGTTTATAAACGAGTTTTAAAGAACATCATGATGACCAGTTCTCATACTCGAGCTGGTGCATTTACTTTACAAGCAGAACTGACAGGCTTAGCACTACGACCATCTCAAAGACATGCTCTCAAACTAGATTTAGCCACAAGAGGAAATGTTCCTGATGCTATTCGTCGAGCTCTCAAGTCATAAAATGTGTAAGGATCCAAAAGATAACTCCATATCAAAACTATCTGTGGCTAACTGCCTTTACTTGAACCATTTCGCAACAATTGAGTTTCTGACCAAGGTTGAGAAGCTGTAGCGTATTTTGAATGTTTCTAGTAGTTTTGGGTAACTGAAGAATGCTAAGAAGTTTAGGGTTTTCACCCAGACATTCAAATATTTTGTTCGTAAGAAGACAGGTAAATGAATGAGAAACGACTGACTTTTCCCTATTGGCTAATTGAGTCAGCAGCTGTAATAAGGAAACAAAATTCTTATCCGTTTCATATGTTGATAGAGTTTCATCGTTGAAAATATTCGGCGTTTGTAAATGAACGTAAGTTATACTATACGGCCTGTTGGAAGTTTGCGAGGCTTTGTCTTTGACGAATATCTTGAAAACGTAATGACCCGACTCAGACTCCAGTTTTTGAGAGTCTATGCGAGAGATTAGCCAATCTTGAAGTTGTGTCGCATTCGATATTTCTATTGCCATCAAAAAATTTCCATGGTTTGTATCATTTTGTTTGTTCTCTGTTTGCACTGTACTGTTGGTATCCTTACAAGATGAGCTCAAAATATCTTCAAGTTCGTCGTTCCAAATCCGGAAAAACTCGATTGCAAGAACATGTCTAGATTCGGAGCTGCCTTTGATGTTTTCTAACAAATACAGAATAGTCAAAAACGATAATCCCTGATTCAAATCAAAGAATAATTTGCGCTGATGATTATGTGTTGAGTAGCCAAAGATGCAAACGTTTCTTCCTTTCCAAAGTTGATCGACAAAAGCAACACAGTGTCGAAAAATCTGTTGATTGGAAATGTCTGTAGTGAAAACTTGGTCAAAAGGAAATTTGGAACTCGTGAGTTCCTCAGAATCGCGAACTTTTCTAGCAATAACTTGTGAATTTTGAATGTCCAGCACCAAATTTTGTTGAAATGAATCATTGAATGGTTCTTCACTTGAATCGGAATCATCTATTTTGCAAAAAACTTGCATATTGGGTCTCATTTGGTAAACTTTTCGTAGAAGATCCTCCTGAATTTGTGCATTTCTTAGCCTTTGTTCCTTCATTTCATCAACAATATTTTGTTGTCTATGCATTCTTTCTTGCAGAGCATATAATTTCTGTTGCTCGATCAGATGGACATTTCGTTCGTCTTCTAATCTAAGTTCTAGTGTAGACAATTTATTCCGAAGTGACACTAACAAAGTTTGTTGTTCTTCCACAGCAGAGTCAAAATATTCAGCATCGTCATATTTCTTTTTAATGGTTTGTTTCATTTGTTCGTTCCTTTCTTTCACTTCCTCCAACTGACTTTGAATCGTAGACAAATTTTTCCGTTCGGATGACAAGGCTCTTTCAGAAGAATTCCACAACTCTTCCAAAGCATCTTCTTTTGTTTTGTATTCATTCTCCTTTTGGGAAAGTTTGGCTCTGCACTGATGAATGCTTTCTTCTATCAAATTTATGTCTCTCTTTAGCTGTTCAATTTCCTGTTCCAAGTCTTGTTTTCGTTGTGGATAACTTTCTTCTTGAAGGTCCAATTCTGTGACTTCCTTCTCTATTCTCTTTTCTTCTTCTTCTTTTTCATGAATTTCTTTCTGTTGTCGACGACAATCTGCTTCAAGTTTATATATTTCTTGAACTATTTTCTCTCTTTCGCATTCTTGTTCTGACAGCAATACCAAATTTTCCTCTTTCTGCTTCTTCAAGTTTCTGATTTCCATTTGCAAGTTTTCTTCTTTGGCAGCCAATTCTTCCACTTTATACAGTTCATCTTGACTTTCACATTTCTCTAGTTCTATTTGCTTTTGTAATGAAAGCTGTTCTTCATAAATATTATTTAAAATAGCTTTTTGTTCCTCAATACGACTATGTACAGACTGTACTCTCGCCTCTTCTACCTGTATTTGACCTTGTACCACTGACTTTTCAACTTTGAGCTCATCTAATAGCTTTTCTTGTTCTTTTTTGTTTTGTTGGACAGCTTCCAATTCGCTAGTTGCCAGGAGCAACTCGGCTTCCAAGTTCTTTATCGTGCTCTCCATTCCTGAAATCTGCTCTTCTACATTCTTTATATTCTTAGTCAAAGTATCCATTTGTTGCTGGTATTGACGTTGTTGCTCTTCATGGGATTTGGTGGTTAGTTCAACTTGTTCAATCTTCCATTCTTGGCTTTCTAGTCGGTCTCGAACTTTCCTGAGTGGATAGTCTCTATCTTGACTAGCTTTTAAGGCTATATTTGGTTTTACTGTTTTCCATTTGGAAATAAATGAATTCTTTGAGGTTGTTTCCTCGTTGGTTTGTAAGGTTGCTTCATTCGATATTTCCTTTAGAGGGTTTCCCTTTTCTATACTACCAACCTCTCTAGATGTTGTGATGCGATGGCGTGTAACCAAAGTAGGTTTAGGTATTTTCGACTGGGTCGTACTGTCTCTCATGAATATGGAATTATGACCCAAACAAGAGATAGGCGCTTGTGAGGTGATTCAAGGCGGGTATTTTTGAAATTTAAAAAAAAGCGCAATTCTTTGTCATCAATGCACAGAACAACTCGAGTAGATCCATTTACAGAATACGACTTTATTATTTGGCCATTCGATCCTATTCGTCGTTATTATATGTACAAATTCTGTAAAAGTTAGCGCTTCTTCTGTTTTTCCAACAACTCCATACGTCTCTCCAGCTCGCTTAACTTGGAATATATATCCAGTTTCTGTTCTATTCCCTTCACCTTTTTTTCCAGCTCTTCCAATTTCGTAGCGTTTCGCTGTTTTTCTTCTAAACTCTCACTCTGTGAGGAGGAGTTGCTCTGTTGGGAGGAAATTGGTTGATTTCCTAAAGGGCTCGACCCAAAGGTATTAAAGTGTCCTCTACTTCCAAAGGACAATTTCCCCCCTGATCCATATTGTAGACCAATTCCAACCCCATATCCCAAACCGAAACCACAACCAATACCTGTTGAGCTTCCAGGGAATCTGCGAGCTATATTCTGCAAGAAACCAGAAAGGTAATGGCCAAAGGGCAAACCATACAAGAAATGTGTGGGAATACCGCTTGTGTTACCAATACCTTGACTAGACAAGTCCATTAACGCAAATCCACGACCAAAACCAAGTCCACAACCGATTCCTATTCCTAACCCATAGCCGCTCCTTAAACAAACAGGTCCTATACAGAAAAAAGTCTTTTGAAGTGACGATAAATCAAAATGCCTTGTTGGAGTTTCCACTAAAGGTTGGTTAGTATTGGCGAGTGCAAAATGTACCATTACAAGAATAAGCCAAGACCACAAATCTTGTCAAATTCCTTTGGCTTGAGTTGTCAAAAAGTACAAGATCTCCACTGACCTCCACATTTCTTCCTATCATGTGCTCTAGTGCGTGTTTCTTGTTTAGTTGTACGTTTATTCCACGAAGACTTTCATTGAATGATAGTTTTATTCACACAAATCCACGTTTACTATATGGTTGTACGGTATATGAGCGAAAGCTGAGGCATTGTTGGAATTACAGTAATAGAATTCGTGCTCAACAACAAACAGAAGACAAAAGAGACGAAGAAACCAAACAACTAAGCGATTATGAATTTGCCGAGCGTTGTGTAGATGGTGGTTGCCCTGTGGAAGATGTTCAAGAACTCTTGGTTCGTCTAGAGGTAAGCTTTTCGTGAATTATTTTTAAGAGTTGTCTACCTATTCCATTGCACGAAAGATAAATACAACGACACTATTATGAATAATAACATCGAGTATTTTAGGACCGAAGAAAAATTCTTCAGAAAGAAATTGAAAGAATATCTGATCTTATGTCAAAACTTGCGAGATACAATACTGCTGAAGATCGAGGTCTCTTAAGAGATGTTGTACTGGCAGCTCTAAGTATCTTTTCCAGGTCAGAAAATAACTATCCAGAAGTAGGAGAGTCACCTTGGTCTATGGATCCTTATAGACCCAAAAAATGGGAAGATTAGTGCAGTTGTGTATGATTTGTTTGAGGAGGGGGATTCAATGAAATGGGGAAATAAATGTTTTTGTATGTGTGTAAAATGATGCATTGAGAATGGATTGACTAAGCTTTCTGAATACTTTTGTAAATATGAAAGATGATAATGACTCAGCAGTTAGCTTACCTCCCGGATTGGATAGTGGAGACCTTGTGCTTTTCAATCGTCGTTGCTTATCCATGTCTCCTTATGGTGCCTTGATCTGTGGTTTGTCAAAGTTGTTTAGTAAAAGCCGCTGGGACCACGTTGGTCTTATTGTTCGAAAAGAAGACGGCAACTTATTTCTTTTAGAAGCAAACTTGAGCGGTGTAAAACTAAGGCCGTTGGAGGAACGTTTGAAGCGCAGTCATTCACACGAGATTGCCATCAGACGACTATCTATTGTTCGCACGGAAGTGTTTCGGGGAAAACTACTCGATTTTGTCAACCGTGTAAGTTTAGACAGAAATAGATATCATATTCTCTGAAAGATTGTTTGCTAAAATAGACTATCAACTTACCTTATGAAACCAGTACCAGTAGCCTTTTGAGTACCATCATCGACCCCGTAGATAAACAAGAGCGAGAGAGACTCCACGCATTACTTTTAGAAAAGAAGACACAGTTGAACGAGATTGATTTGGAACTAAAGGAAGGTGCACTAACTGCGTTTCAAAGACGTTCCTTGCAAGCTGAAAGAGCTAGAGTTGCAGGAAACTTGGAAGCTTTGGAGGCGCGTCTGAACCAAGTGATGAAAGGCAAGTCGCCTTTTGAAGGAAAGGAAGATCTCAATCGCGTTTTCTGTTCCGAACTTGTTGCAGCAGCTTATCAACATTTGGGACTATTAGATAAATATCCTCCTGCTGGTGGTTATGCACCTAAAGACTTTTCTTCAGAACAAGTCAATCCGGCTGCTTTACTTTTGTTAAAAGGAGCTCATTTGTCTGATGAAATATTCGTTCGTGGAAATGAAGACGCAACAAACAAGAAACCATATCCTCTTATTCAGTCATACTCCGACTTACCTCCTCCTCCTGATTCTAGACTATTGATTAGAGATGTATTGAAGCGAAGTCCTATAGATTCCATGATTGTGGATGAGTATCGTCGTTCGCATTTTATTTCGTCTTTCCGATCGAAAGTTGTGGAGGCTGGTGAAGTTATTTTTCATCAAGGAGACTATGGAGACGCATTTTATGTTGTAGAATCAGGCAGACTAGATAGGTTTGTATCGAAAGATGGTGGAGACTCTGTCTTAGTTTCGACCATTGGACCAGGAACTGCATTTGGTTTGTATGGTCTTATGTACAATACAACTAGAGCAGCTACAGTAAGCCACAATTTTGAATTTTTCAGCTTTTTTCAATTTTTGGAATTTTTAGATTCGAGCAAAAGAACGTTGTCTTTTGTGGAGAATGGATAGACCCACATATGAAAGATTTGCAGTAGATTTTGCCAATTCCAAGACGTTGAAAACATACATCGAAAGACGAAAGCTACAAAGATATGTTCGCAGTCATTTTCTTTTTCGTCATTTGGATAGAATTTCATCTCAAGAACTGGCTTCCTTTTTTAATGTGAAATTTATGCCTGGAGAAGTGATATTTGAACAGGTTGGTCATCCTTTAGAATATTTTGAATGAGCAATTCAAAAGGAAAGTAAGGGACAACCTGGTGATAATTTTTATATAATTAAGAGCGGTGAAGTGGAAAGACTCATCAAACACCCTGAGGATGAAAAGGAAAGTGTTGTTGGCACCTTAAGACCTGGACAATCATTTGGAGAACTTTCGTTGATGTTTGATTCACCTCGAGGGTCTACTACAAGAGCCAAAACGGAAGTGGAATGTTGGGCAATAAGTGCAGAAAACTTTCAAAGACTCCATTTAGGTAGTGGAGCAAATTATTTGCATCGCATTTTTGTTCAGTATGCAAGTGTCGATTTAAATCAGAATAGATATATGACAACAGATGATTTGATGCGTTTTGCACAAGTTCATCGCCTGGATCCAAAGGTAAGATGACCCAAGTTTATTTGTTTCTCAACTTTTTCATTGGAAATATAGGAAAGAGATCGCCTTACATTCCTTTTACTCGCTTTGGTTACGAACAATCGTAGAAGAGATTGGGACTCATCTTACAAGTCCAATGGCCTTTTACGAGCTGGTTCTCCTCCCATGACTAATGGACCCAATAGTTACTTACTTGGAGGAGTTTCTCTATTGGAGGGTCGTGATATTTTGATAGACTTTTGGGAATTTGTTCGATTTGACATTCTCATTAACCAACCAGAAGTGGAATTAGAAGCTGCCTTTCGCTTAGTAGATAGGAACAATAATGGTTCTATAGGTTTAGATGAATATCAAGATTTTATCATTCGTTACAGCCGATTTGATCCTGTAAGTTTATGCTTAGTTTCTATATAATAGAATGGTATTTAATTTGTTACTTCCAAGGATGCAATGAAACTATTAGAAGAAAGGCACGGGACTCTGAGAAAGTTATTTGGAAGGAACGGAAATCATGTCGCTAGTTTTGAAGAATTTTCTAGTGTTGCTTATGAGATTCTTCCTCAAAGTTTAGTTGAGGATATTCGAAAGTTATCACATTATATTCTACAAGAGTCAACAACTACTTCAAAAGATACATGGGAAGAGCAAAGTTCGGTAGAGTTTGTAAAGGAAAAATTCTTGAAACTATCGTCATTGGGTTCATTTCCGCAATTCAGTTGGAAAGGTGCGTGTGATGTGGTTTGTTTTTGGAGACTTTGGTAACTTTTTATGGTATTTGTAGAAAATATACTGATAGATCCCATACATTTCATAGCTGCAACTGTAGCCAGTGGACTTTCACGAACAGTCGTGGCTCCGTTTGAGCGTTTGAAGATTTTAATGCAGCTACAACGCGTATCAGGTTATACCAACGAAGATGCTTTTATTCGAAGTTTTTCAAAAACCTGTTCAAAGATGTTTGTAGAAGATGGTATCCGTGGTATGTTTCGTGGAAATGGTGCCAATGTGACAAGGATTATTCCTGTCACTCTCATTCAACTTTCGTCATTGACTGCATTAACAAAGTGGTATAATATGCTTAAAATGAATAAAGACGAGGAACACAATGCAACGCTTTCATCTTGGGAGACTTTGTTGCTCGCTGGAACAGCAGGTTCGATAGCCACTGTGGCGGTTTATCCTTTGGACTTGATGCACACATTGTTGTCCATTCAAAACAGACGATATCATCCTTATAACGGGATTTATGATGGTGTTTGCAAAATATATCATTCGCAAGGTAAATTGACATATAATTATTTTATAAAGTGGACTGCTGATTGGATTCAAGGAATTCGAGGCCTCTATCGTGGCATTTGGCCTTCTATCTTCGGAGTATTTCCTTATGTGGGTTTAAGCTTTGTAGTATATGAAACTTGTAGACCGTGGCTTCCATCTCAGAATGATGATTATGGTAAACCTTTAAAAAGTGCAACTATACTAATGGGTGGAGTAGCATCCTTTGCAGGACAAGTGGTTTCCTATCCTATGGATACTTGTAGAAGATATATTCAAGTAGAATGTACTTCAGGTAGTCCTTATTCTATTTGGAATGTTATGCGTAGTCTTTATCAGCAAGGTGGAATGAGAAGGTTCTATCGAGGTTTCCTACCCAATTCCTTGAAGATACTGCCAGGTGCTGCTGTCAGTTTCTTTGCATATGAATACTGTAGAAATTTTGTTTCTGAGATATCCAAAATTCACAGCATTGTTTCTCAATCTGGAAAGACAGGTGCAGGCTAGCTTTCAAAAAAGTGAAAAGAGTACTCCATATAAATAGGTAAACACGACAACATGCTCTTATACATTCAACACTATTTTCATCTTATACGGAATAAGAGGCAGCATAGTCGTGTTGTGTGTTATTTTGTAATAAATATTTTAAGGAGACACTATGAAGATATCTTAAAGGCATCTAAAATCAGACCAGTCATGACACCTATTTTAAACGCGTTGACGAGTCTTAAACTGAATGAAGGAGAGCTTTCTTGATAATAGTAACGGGTATATAACTCCGTACAAACAGCAAGAACTCCTATTTATAAAAAGTAAGAAACATAATTGAAGAGAAGTTCAAGAAGTTACCGGCAATCAAAGGGTCCAAAAAGGAGAGAGCTCCGAATATAAGCGTAAGACTACTAGCACAAGTAAAACCAAACAACATCGCCATGAGACCAGATAGTAATTGTTTTTTCGGTAAATTTCTATGAGAAAAATTCAAAACAATTTGATTGAAATATCAAACTAAAATCCAGCTACTGACCCTAACAAGTCTAGTTGATATCCAATTCTCCACCACACATAACGACTGAGAGAAAAGTCAGAGTCGGCCTTAAATTCTCGTTCAGAAGCATCTTTAAGGTCTTGGTCAGCTCGTGTGCTATTTGACAAAAGTCCAACCAGAAACCGAAGAAAAACAAGGCGAATACTGGATATGTCTGGTTCGTCTCGTCGATATGATGAAGTTAATATTATTTTACAAGGATAAAGTCTTTTGGTGATACTCAATCGTGGTTTCTTCAACGTATTCCAGTGTCTACATTCCTTGTGAAAAAGAAACCATGAGGAAGAATCAAAGTAAGTGACTGCCACAAATCCTGGAAGAACAAGCATTTTAGTCCTCAAGACAATTGACGCTGCTTCTCACAAACGGAGCAATAAAAGATAACGTACCCTCATGTTGCCGCCGATGTTCTAGTTTAGAAATTTCCATTGTTATCATTCAATATTTCAGATCGTTGGTTGGCGTCTGCGTGAGCTTGTGCATGTTTCTAAAGAAACTCCTGTTGCATTTGCTAGTTGTATCGTAATTTTATAGTAACATGAATAATTGTATGAAGCATAGTGGTTCCTCTCCTTTTATGTCGGAGACTTGTGTGGTGTGTATGGACCTTGCTGCCGACGTGGAGCTTCGACCTTGTTCGCATGCTGTGATTTGCAGAAAGTGTATTTCCCTCTTGGATGATGAAAAGTGTCCAGTTTGTAGAAGCAAAGTGGATAAAATTCGTATCAGAGGGTTTAGTGATGTGTACAGTCTGCACGGAATGAGGTCTCATCCTCTCAACTGTGAAGAAACCCTAGAGAAACAAGCAGAGTCGTTGCAAGTTGCTCAAGAAAAGGACAGTTTTCCTTTTGAGCTCAACTCAACGTGTAAAAAGAGTTCTTCGAAAGAAAAGTTTTTGGAGATTGCCAACGAAACCTATATATTTTCGCTTGAAGCTGTCTTGGAAAGAAGAAGATTTCATGAAGAATTCATCAGAAAGCACACTTATCAAGTTATCTTAACGGGTTCAAAGGATGTCAGTTTTCATTCTTTTGCATCCAGTCTTCGAGAACTATTTCCCGTGAAACATGAGCCCACCTTTCTATATGACAGCTTTCAGTGGATTCAGCAGTCGCTTGATTACTGTTTAGATGCTGGTATAAGAAGTGCCAAGGATGAAGAAACTTTGAAGAATTTGCTTACACTGGAAAAACTAATAGATACATATTCCTCTGCTGAGTCATTCCTGCCAAATGTGGAAGTAGGAGGATTCCCAGTTCATCTTGAAGATTTGTCCATATGGGAATTGCTTTATAACCTCAGGTGTCAAACCAATAATGGATTCGATGTTTTAGTTTTGTGTTGTGATGCACTTTCAAAGCGTTCTTTTGAGGAGCTTCTTTCCTTGGATGAGTTACTACGCAAACGATATGCTCCCCATGCAACTAGGATATGGGCAGTTCTCGGTTATGATGATGTTCAGATAGCACATTCATCGAATGGAGTACCAAGAGAAGTCATTGAAAGTGAATTAGTGCGTATTCCTGCAAAGCAAAGACCATCAGATTTGTTTTTCTTGAGAGAAAATGCTTTATTCAAGTTTTGGCATCGTGAGTTGATGTCACAAGTCATTCATCATGCACAGAAACATCGTCAACTTGTCATGGTTGATAATACGGAAGACATAAAGAAACAAGGCCTTTGCTCCTGTATGTAGTGTTAGTGATAGTCTTGATGTGATTGTGTAGATTTGTTTCAGTGGAAGGACTCCAATTTTTTTCTCATGATTGACATGAGAGACATAGATGTTTTGTTTCCTGTTGAACTCCAAAAACCTTGGAAACAAAGTCATGGTGTTTTCATGTCTATGAGAAAAAATTGTTCCTTTTCTACTTATGATAAATTTGTTGTTTTACTGTGTGTCAATTTGAGTCCGTTTCATATTTCTATAATAATGTCTCTGTATATATACTTGACTACCGATTCCATACATTAGAAGACATTAGACTTGGAGGAGGATGTCCAAATGCATTCATCCTTTGTCGCAGTCGAAAAATGACTGCAACTAACAAACAAAGCAAACACAACAGCATAATGATTATAATCCAATAATAATGGATAGGAGATAACAGCCATGATCCTTGACTTCGTATCACTTGAATCCTTTCATTCATCGTAGAAATTTTTATGTCCTCTTCCTTAGAAGAGGAGGTCATGGAAGCCTTCTCAAGTTAATAAGATGCAGAGTTGTTCAAATGATCTACAAACCTCGGACTTGTCAACAACGGTAGTTTGACTATCCCTTTCTTCGGTTTCTACAACAGCAGATGTTTCTATTTCATGCCATCTATTAAAAATGACTTGGAATAACACATGAAGACTATCTGTTACTTCTTCCTTGAGAAACGCTTCGAAGCGTGAACGAAACATTAGAAACCTTGATTTCCATTGTACTTTGCAAAAGACTTTTACAACACTATGAAGATTTCCATGTGATGAACTGTCCTCCATATTAATGACTTCCATTCTCGTTTGCAATTCAAAACAATGTTTACAAGCCACATCCAGAAATTGGATGTTACTTTCTATCTAAATAAAAAAAATCGACAAGTCCTTCCTAATCCCAATTTTAGAAAATGGACTAGCACTTACCACTAGTTTGTCTTTGTCTGGAGATAAACTAAACCTTTGCAACTCTGCCACTCTGCCATAATTGGTTCCAAGTAACCATGATATAAAGGTATGATTGATTGGCATGTGATAAGTAATAACACGAGAACAGCCAACAAGATCATTTCGTTGCCAGTCACCCAACTCTAATCCTTGATGAGACCTCAATTGATGATATTCTTCGAATATAGTACGACAATGCATCTCAACACTAGTCCTGTCATACTTTTTCGAATCTAAAGAACTTTCGCCACAATGAAATTTACTAGAAACACAGCTCTGAGTTTCACATTGTCCACTTGCTAATATTTCACCAAATTCTATAGCAGAAATAGGCAATTTCTGATAAGTTATCAAATGTTCATTATCTTCAAAACGGGATGGAAAAATACTATTAATAGTTAAATCTTCTTTTTCTTCCAAGGAAACTTCCTCTTCAAAGCTCATGAGTGGAAAAAAGTAGCTTGGAAAAATATTTCTATACATACCTGAACCCACCGAAGAAGAAACACTAAAAGAAATTTTGGGAGAGTTGATTCTGTTTTCCGAATAGACTCGTTTGAGAGTTTCAAAAGTGAGCTTATCACATTCCTTCAAATCATCTGATTTTCCTAAACGAAATAGATTCCACAATACAAACTATATGAGATCTTTTGTAAAAGTTACTCCAAATATTCTCTGCAATTCTTACTATTTGCTGATATGCATCACTCCTTGACGCTAAGGAGGAGAAAATCAACGGTCCCTCTCCTTCAATTGTAACTTTCACTGCCTTTTGAACGAAAATACCCACAGTGACAGGTTCTACTTGAGTAATGTATTGCAGAGGAATACAGAATCCTAGCTTGTGTTGCAATACTCTGGCATAAAAAACCAAAAAGTGATTCAGCAATATAAGAGTTCCTCTAGTAAACTTATTGCCGTGAAGGCCACAATTCAAGGTGCCAAGTATGTCTTCCGTTGAAGGAATATTAAAAAACAAGTAAATATTCAAATATCGTTGTTTCATAGGCGAAACACTACTTCGAGAACTAAGGGATAGCTGTCTTTCTTGACTTTGGGTCGAACTGAACGTGGTCTCGTATGGTTTATTGGTGGCATTGACAGCTGAAGTCACCATGTTATTATCTTTCAGTTCTTCGGTACTGTCACTAGTAATATGTTTACGTGGAGACTCTATTGTCTTGAGTTTCAACTTGCGAGTAAAGGGAGACATGTAACCAAAAACAATCGCGCACGTGCAAGAAGCATAAAAATATCTGCAATGGATTCGTAAATCCAATGGAATGCGCATTGGGGTTCGATAGTTTCTACTCGAAGGGATCTCTTTTTTCCAGTTCATACACTCTTCAATTAGTTTCTAAAAGAGAATTGGATTCTCTCTCATTTAGAAAAAGTGAAGACTTATCGTTAACAATCATCGTGTCTCTTACATTGGTTACAATAAATAGATGAAAATCCATATTAGGCCTCTTCTATTTTCTTATCCAGTTTCTCTCCAAACGAATTATTTAAACAAAAGCTTAATGAATGATCAGTTTATCCATTTCCCTTTGAAATGAATTTTTTAGTTTTCACGACATTCAAGACTGTTAATTATCCCAAGTTCATTTGTTAAGGACGAAAAGGAGAAAGCACAACGTTGAAAGCAAACTGGCAAAGTCTTTGTAGTGTTGATGAAGAGAGAAAATAGGCATTCGTGGTTCTATTTTGCTTGTGCTGCCTTTATTTTATTATTGGCTGTACTAGGAAACTTGCCAAGTGCCCAGAAAGCATACTTGACTGGGAATTCAAAAGGTGATACTTTTGCGTGCTTATTATTTTAGGAGTTCTCAAGACCTTTAGAATTGTATGAACAGCTTCGACAGTTGAGTAGATGGAAGGAAAGAAAGCCACCAGGTTCTTCCTTTGCAATCAAGTCAACCAGGATAGTGACTCCCAAAGGTTTGCTCTGAACTAGAAGCTATTGGGATTGTTTTGAATCAGACCATTTTTGGAATATAAGGAATAAGACCTGGGGCTATATTGGTAGGTGAAAATGGAGTCATAGAGGATGTAGTGGATATGGTGGCTGTACCTCCCAAGTGGGGACCTATTTTAGACTATGGAAGACTTTTAGTTATGCCCGGACTAATCGATATACAAACTTTAGATGAAAACATAGAGGAGTAAGTGCCACTAGTATAGTCAAAAGTACTTCGCATAAAGTTGTCATAGAGTCCACTCAACCTCTCAAGATGGAGTAACTTCGCGGCTCATTTATATTTCGGATGAAACTAGAGATGCACTGTTGTTGAACAGAAAGTCCATTTTGAAAGAAAGTTTTCAGTGGAGTCTGCCGAATGATTCTTTTACAGTTGGCTAAATATTCACAAGCCCCGATTCATTGGCTGGTTTCTTTGTGAATGTAAGACATACCTTTTATCATAGAAACGAGGTTTTTGAAGTTCAACTAGAAAGAATGCTTTGAAAAGGCAAAATGGTGTGCTAATCATTCTCCTGACCATTCTTCCTCTATGGCTTTTGATGTTTGTCAGAGCATTCCTTCCTTTGTAGAGCAACTTGATGTTGTTCTGGTAAGTATTTATTCTCTAGCCAAGGAACTGAACCAACTTGCATCTAAGAACAAATTGCATACTCCGAATATGATAAGAAAGATGGTTTCTAGTACCTATCAAATACCTCGAGTTTCCTCTTTCCAGTCGTTGAAGAAATTTTGTTTATCTCGACCTCATTCCATGCCATCCTTTCATTCAGTCTGCTTGTATCAAATCGCATTGGAAATGAATTTTACAAATTTAAACGCAGTTGATGGAGATATAGAAAGTTGCATGGATTATTTTTGGAACGATTATGACTGTTTTGAAAAAAGTAATACGAAAGAAGGAAGAAATATTTCAAGGTTTTCTAAGAATACGGTGAGGAGCATAGTTGAATCAACTCTCCAATCGAAACTGAATCAATTAAAGTATCGTCTACCTATTGCTTGGACTGTTGCCGAACTTGCAGGAATTTCACTCAACTCTTTTCATTCTATGGCCTGTATTTATCCAGCAAAGATATTTGGATTACTTCGTAAAGGAAAACTTGAAAAAGGTTATGATGCAGACATCGTAGTATGGAGTCCGGAACTGAACCAATCTTTTCCAACTGATGTTTGTCAAAAGTTCGAACCCCTTTGCCAAAGAACGAATCATACTTTGAAAGGAGTTGTAAGTTACTATTAACAGAGTTCATTTACTCCCTGTCATTGTTTTGGATTCATTTTAGGTATTTGAAACTTTTGTGGGTGGTAAACGCAAAATAGAAATTTTGTCTGAATAACTCTCATAATGGAGGCAGAAGAGAATACTCGATTAGAAGATGGACAAGAATATAAGGATATCAGTCCGAAAGCAGAAAAACAAAAACAACGCTGTGAAAGACTAAAGAATAGAGCGTTGCAGAGGTATTCGTGTTGCTTTGAAGCGTTCAAATAAATAATAAAAGAGACTGCTTGTCATAGAGATAAGAGAGTATTGTTTATGTTGGAACAGATAAGGAAAGCCGGTTGTTATCTTCGTATGTATTTCTTTGGTTTTATTTTCAAACTTCTTTTTGAAGTCTTGAAATAGCTGAGGAGCGTATTCTTTGTCAATATTGTGAAGCAGCTGTTGGTGGTGGCTTTCAAGACGACGGTAGCGTTGTTCTTTGTTCTAACCATTTGCTATCTCAGGTTGGTCTCCGTTTTTGATGAAATTCGCCACTTGCTACATATTACCTAACCTTATTCAGGATCACGCAAACATTACTCTTGTTCACGAGTTGGTACACGCTTTTGATCAATGCCGGGCGCACGTAAACTGGTCAGACTGTACACATCACGCCTGTAGTGAAATACGTGCTGCTCTGTTGAGTGGTAAGTAAACACTTAGTTTCTTGAAAGATGGGCAATATTTATGTCATATAAGGTGACTGTGATTGGAAAAGAGAATTCTGGAGAGGACATTTGGGACTCCGAGCACAGTTTCAAAAGTGCATCAGGAGAAGAGCTGAAATTTCAGTGAGAATGAATCCCAATTGTTCACCTTTGCAGGTACGAAAACTTGAGTGTCAACGTATTTCTTATTTATGTTTATGTAAAACTATGTAGGCTAAAGAAGCCGTCAATAGAGCTTGGGACATTTGTTTTGCTGATACGGCACCTTTTGATGGCATTCCTTGACAAGTCAATATATTTCACTTGAGAGTTTAAACGACTTCCCTGTATGACTCTTCACCACCTTGTATGAATGAGTCAATGACGATACTCGCTATAACAGACATCAACACCACATACCTTGCCGGCATTGTGAAGAATGTTCAAGTAAACCGTAGAATGAACACTAGACATATCGTTTCTGCTAGAAATTTCCTTGATAAACATATTCATGAGTCATTTCTATTTTCGAAAAGAAATGAACAACATTACCTGCGTTGTTAAGTATTTATCTTTGTGTAGATAGAGACAGCGTACTATCTTCTCCAGTTTCTCAATGTGTTCTTTTTTTGTGCGATACTGCTTCTATAAAAAAGGGCAATTTCTTGTCAATTACATATCTAAAAAAAAGAAATAATACTTGTACCGGTAAAGAGTCCAATATAACTTGAAAAGTTCGTTCCTATTATAGAGCATAATAAACATGACTAGCTAACGAATAGTAATTGAGTAATACTTACGAAAGTTGTATTTGTGGTTTTAGATTTAGTCTTTGGATGCCGAGACTTGAAACCCAGCTCCCTAACAAAGATGAAGGATAAATGCTTGCCTCATACAAAGAGCAAGAGAAATAAGAGTATTACGTTTTGGTTGTAACTTCATTATTATTATTATTATTATTATTAGCATCTTCAATAGACATATTCAGTTCATGGCACGAGAGATTCAAGGCGATAGCTCTGGTACAAGTCTAGTATTTTCACCAAACTATTCAAAATGAAATAACGAGCTTGTTAAGAAGATATGGTACCTCGTGGAATATCGAAAACTTTTCAATGGTGGCATCTATTTCGTCCAATTTCGGAATATATTGAGTTAGTCTAAATAGATTGCAAGTCATGTATCCTATCAAGAGTTGTTTTCTATGAAGAAAGACTCACTTGAAAATGGAGCTAGCAATTTGTTCGAACTTTCTATCATACAAAAGTTAATCAGGTAGTTATCACTCACAACTAAGGTATGCTTACAATTGAATATTTTCTAGTTCTTTATCTTGAGAATATAATTTTCTTGACGTTTTTTGAGGAGAAGAAATATCACTTGTGGAGTGTCTACACTGAGCCGCCATTTGTGGGGTTCAAATATATATGAACGGCGCCAAATTTTCTTCTCGACATTGTTTATTATTCATCGTTGGCCGTGGATATCCATTAGAGAAGCACTTTTTCTGTTCACAGAACAACAAGTAAGGTGAGAAACTGGAATAGTATGTTTAACGGGTTTGGAAGTTTTGGAGGGTTTGGAGCAACTGGGGCTTCCAGCTCCAGAAGAAAGGAAGTGGATAACAAAAAATATTACGAATTATTGGGAGTCTCTCAGGAAGCTTCTAAAGATGAAATTAAAAAGGCCTACAGGAAACTGGCTATTAAGTTGCATCCAGATAAGGGAGGTGATGAGGAGAAGTTCAAGGAAGTGACGAGAGCTTTTGAGGTTTTATCGGACGACGATAAAAGGAGAATTTATGACCAATATGGTGAAGAAGGCCTTTCACAGGAAGGAATGAGTAGTGGTATGAATGCAGAAGACATTTTTGAGGCTTTCTTTGGTGGAGGCTTGTTTGGAGGCTCAAGGTCACGTAGTCGAGGCCCACGAAAGGGAGAAGATGTTGTTCACGCTTTGAAAGTCACCTTGAACGACTTGTATAACGGAAAAACATCAAAGTTGGCGCTCAATCGGCATAGAATATGTCCAAGCTGTGATGGTAAAGGAACAACACATCCAAGTGGTGTTACTAGATGCAAAACTTGCAATGGTCAAGGAGTCCGAGTACAGATACGACAGATTGGACCAGGAATGGTACAACAAATGCAGTCCGTTTGTCCTGACTGTAGTGGAAGCGGAGAATCCATTAAAGAGAAAGACAAGTGTTCCAAGTGTAAGGGCCAGAAAGTTGTGAAAGAAAGAAAGGTACTGGAAGTTTATATTGAACCTGGAACAGAACATGGCCAGAAGTTGGTATTTTCTGGTGAAGCGGATGAAGAACCAGGTACAGTTCCTGGAGATGTTATTGTAGTAGTACAACAGAAAGAACACGATTTCTTCAAAAGAAAAGGAAGTAATTTGATAGTAGAAAAAGAAATTTCTCTTGTAGAAGCACTATGTGGTGTTGCCTTCACGGTTGAACATCTGGACGGACGAACATTATTGGTTAAGACAGAACCAGGTACAGTACTTGAACCTGATAGCGTAAAGACTGTTCCTGGAGAAGGAATGCCTTTATACGGAAATAGAACACTGAAAGGAAATTTATTTATCAAATTCCGTGTTCAGTTTCCAGAATATTTATCCGAAGAACAACGAGCGTTGCTTGATCGAGTCTTGGGTCCTCGTCCTAATCTGTCCTTGAATGGGAAGGATGATAACTTAGAACAAGTGTCCATGATTGATTATCGACCGGAACATGGCAAAGAAAGCCAAAGAAGTGAAAATGCTTATGATGAAGACGACGAAGAAGGTATGGAAAGTGGTCCACGTGTTCAGTGTGCACAACAATAGAAAAGCGTCAATATTTCATTTTGAGACTATAACGCATAAGAGCTTTTGCTCATTTTGTTGTTGGAATGAAATACTTGTAATAAACAATCTTCCTTTGGTTTTCATTCACTAATTATTTCGATGACTTTATGAAAACATATTCAGAGTGCTTCGGCACCAGAAATAATTTCAATCAATTCTCCGGTAATAACCGATTGACGCTGACGATTATAAGTCAAAGTCAACTTTTGATACATTTCACTGGCATTTCGGGTAGCATTGTCCATAGCAGACATTCGTGCGGCTTGTTCTGAAGTGGCATTTTCTAGAAGCGCATCAAACAGTTGAACTGCAAATTGGAATTCATACAAATCAGTCAAGGTTTGTGCAGAATCCATGTCAGACTCAAACTCATAACTATCAAAAGTTTCTGCATGTTTCAAGATGATATCCAAACCAGGAATGACCTTTCTAGTTACTACTTGACTGATAGCGTTCTTAAAGTGATTGTAAAAGATAGCCACAGAATCGAACTTTTGCTTGAAAATTTCTTCAGCTACAACACAAGTCTGAGCAAAATTCACGGGTGCACGAAAAACGTCTTTGATAGTCACAACAAATAGATTGCGATATAGTCTTTGCAAGCCATCTCTACCTTTGTCCCCACAAAGCAAAATAGCATATTGATTTTGTTTATCTTCGTGAAGCAACTTGCGAATTTCACGAACCACATTGCTGTTTACTCCTCCACATAAACCACGATCCGAAGTAACAGCGACGATAAGATGGTTACCCGAGGTTTCTTTTCCTTCTATCTCACTAAAAGTAGACTTTAAAAAACTTTTCAAGCCTGCAGTAAAAGGCTTCGAACTCTCTTGACGAGCTTGAACACCTCTCAATTTGGCAGCTGCAACCATCTTCATAGCTTTGGTAATCTTCGAGATAGAAGCAACAGAACGCATACGACTTCTTACAGCTTTCAAACTAGCAAAACGCACTTGAAAATCAACCCTATAAATAATAAGAAATAGGATGAGTTAAAATAACTTGAGCTTGCCCTGAAGAAGTGTTATTTTCAGTCGCAAGGAGTAGAGCCTGATCTGCTGTTCTGTTGCGGTTCAGACTCCAACTTGGAGTACGAGGGTTACTGCCAACAAGATTCCTACTTTTCGAAACAACGTTCTTCAACAAAATAAGTCTCTGTACATAATATTTTGAGACTTTATCCCTACCATAAAACTTCTTTGCATAGCTGCCATATTATATCGTTAGACGAATGTTGCGAGGCAAAGCAGCCAAAACGCAATTTCTTATGATGATGAATTGCTTTTCTATTTTTGGATAAAAGGAATAATGTTCAAGAGTAGTTTACTGACTTTTCCGGCTCTGAAAACTGTTGTAGGAGCTCAAGATCAATATACTGTGGTTTTTAGTTCAGCTTGGAGAAGATTGTTAGGAAAGTCAACTGTTCTCTATTACTTCTCTACTGATGAGAGTCGGGAACTTGATAGCTGCTCCGCAAAACAGGCATATGGTGAGAACAAGAGTGGAATAGACAAATTGAATTTTGCTGTAACGAATGAAGAAAGCAACAAATTGTCGTCAAAATATCTCAAGCAAATATTGAAACTTGTTAAAAGAGAGGATATCACGAAGGAATACTTTCAGTCTCGAGGAATACCAACCTCACTTTTGGAGGTTAGAAATGCTTGCAAAGATGAACAACTGCAAAGAAACTTAGCAAGTGTTGTAAATAAATATGCAACAGATTGTTCATCCACAAAGAATGATGATAGGATTCCAAAGAAGACAACAATACTTTCAGAAGGAGAAGGTGACAAAGTAACTATGGCTTGTTTACCTATAATTGCGAAATATTTGGAAGATAAATATCCCAAACAAGTTCATGCACATCATCGCATATTGAAAGTTGTGGATTTCAGTCATCCTGAAGATTGGTATCCTTTAGCAAGAGAGATAAAGAGGAGAATAATATTGCATATCGGCCCAACCAACTCTGGAAAGACACATGCAGCTTTGGAAGCTCTAAGAGCAGCTCAATCAGGCATTTATTGTGGTCCATTGAGATTGCTTGCTTGGGAAATTCATGAACGTCTCAATAAAGGAGATGAGAGTCACCAGTGTGTACCTTGTGATCTTTTGACCGGGCAAGAACAAACGGATATTCCTGATGCACAACATATATCTTGTACTATTGAAATGGCTCCCGTGCATAGAAGATTTCAGGTGGGAGTTATTGATGAGGTTTGTATCACTTGCATTTACAATTTGTTGGGGTTCGATAATAATCAACAAAAATATCTTAGATTCAATTATTAGGAGATAATGAAAGAGCTTGGGCATGGACTAGAGCGTTACTTGGTCTAGCAGTTGAAGAGTTACATTTATGTGGCGATCCAAGTTCAGAAAATATTGTTCGCAAGTTGATAAACAGAACCCAAGACAGCTTGTCCGTTCAGGTAATAATAAGAAGAAATCTCCTTCAGAATGGTTAGCGTGAAGAACTAAATGCATTTATCGAAACTTTGTTATAGTATTATGAAAGATTGTCTTCATTGACCGTCGAAGAAGACAGACTAACATCTCTTCAACAGTTGCAAGCTGGAGACTGTCTTGTTGCCTTTTCTAAAGCAGATTTATTCAAGTGGAAGGTATGAAAACTACTGGTTGAAAACGATATTCGTTGCGTTTTAGAAAGTTTTTTAGGTTGATATTGAAAGAGAAACTGGATTGAAATGTTCAGTTATATATGGAGGTCTTCCACCAGAAGTTCGTCGTCAACAAAGTATGTTATTCAATCATTCCAATCGTTCGGATCGCATTTTAGTGGCAACAGATGCCATTGGAATGGGTTTGAATTTGAATATAAGAAGAGTCATATTTTCTTCCTTATTAAAATTTGATGGAAAAGAAGTATGTTCGTTGAGCCCTTCACAAGTACGTAGACCGAGTGCAAATATTTGATTCTATTGTTTATATTGTTTGTATTTGATAGGTGAGACAAATTGGAGGTAGAGCTGGACGATTTGGTTCATTATTTCCTGATGGATTGATTACTGCAGTAAATCAGGAAGATTTAGAATATATTCGAGAAACTTTTTCTAAGAAACTTGCTCCAGTTCCTCAAGCGGGTTTATTTCCTTCTGCAGATAAAGTTCAACTTTTTGCAGAAGAGAAGGCAGCTAGTCGCTCCAGTTTCTCAATGATTTGGGATGAAATGGCTAATTTGGCTCGGGTGGATGGAACCTTTTTTTTGTGCTCTTTTGATGATGTCAAAGCAAGAGCTCAAGTGATTGAGGATTTGCCTCTCTCCATTGAAACCAAGTATACCTTATGTATGTGTCCTGTGGATATGGGTATTCCCAAACAGTCAGTGGCTTTTGCAGAGTTTTCAAGAGAGTTGGCTTTCGAAGGTTGTGTTCGACTTACTAAAGCAATGCGTCAGGTGTATCCTGCAGAGAATTGGAAAGATATGAACGATTTAGAAAGCACTTACAAAATTTTGGATATGTATTTATGGTTGGCACAACGTTTTAGAGATGCTTTTGTAGATATTGAGAATGGTAGGCATGATTGTATCTACTTGGTTTGTTTTGTTATTTACAGGATACTTTAAGCAACTATGTTACGAACCAAATGTTGCAGAGTTTTGCAGAATTGTTTGAATTCTAGAAACCTGACAAAATCATTTGACCTTAAGAAGTCTCAGTTGTCGAAAAGAAAGAAGAAATGGAAATAATGAATGGATTTCTTAAGCATTCAGAATTTGTAAAGGATGTGTTCGTTCGATGATGGGATGATAAGCGGGATTTAAATTTTGAATTGGGAAAGAATTATTGGCATATATGCAGAGTATTGTATTATTTCACAACTGAGTTAAAAGTCTATTATCATCCATTGTCTTATTCTGTTATATGAAAGCAGCATCCAGGACAACAACAACCCTATCATCTGGAAACTTGGGACAGACAAGGATTGACGAATTGCTTCAGTCATCGAATAAGTTGGCAAAGTTGTCCATTGCGTCGCAAGACCTTTCGCAATGTTCTCTACATAACAACGAAAACAATTATGATTCACAAGAAATACGCTCCATGGATAACTTATCTTCAGTTATGCCTTGTATAATAACACAGGATGAGGAGCCCAACTATTGTACACCCCAAGATCAGGCTATTTTGCACAATTCTAGCTGTAAGATATCTGATGTTTTCTATTCATGATCAACTTAATTGTAAAGTCTAGGTCCTCCTTCCTCTCCTGCACCAAGGAAAGTCCTCAAGTCATGCTTTTATTATTCACAGTCAACACAAGACTCAGCCACTCAGCATTCTCAGCTTTCGGATGTTCCTATTCGAAATATGTATCCAAGTCAAGATTCTGCATTTTCTTCTCAAACTGGAATGTTTTGGAACATCAATGGAAAATGTAACATAGGACAAGGCGACAAACAAATAGAAATGAGGAAGAAGAGAACACGTAAAGTTGAAAAGCAACAAGAGCCACTTACTTGCATATATAACCCCTATTTTGAAGTATTAAATGACAATACTTTGGAAAGAACTCGCACAAAGCAGCAACATTCTTTAAGAAACTCAGTAATTGAACGTGATAGTGATACGTCTTCCCGATATTGGCAAGACTTTGAAGAAATAGCTGTTTTAGGTAGAGGTGAAAGAGGAGTTGTGGTTAAAGCACGTCATCGAATAGATGGAGGAATTTATGCAATCAAGATGTCAAGGAAACCACTTGTAGGAAACAGTTGTCAACATGAAGCACTTCGAGAAGTTCAAATTTTAGTTGCTTTAGGAGGCCATCCAAATATTACGCAATACTTTAACTCTTGGTTAGAAAATGAAACTATCTATATACAGTTGGAATATTGTTCAGGTGGTTCCTTATCAACTCTTATGAACGATATTATTCCATCCATTGATGAACTGTTTCGAATAATGAGAAATATTACAAGCGCACTATGTTTTATTCATTCCAAAGGCATCGTCCATATGGATGTGAAGCCAGAGAATGTTCTCATCTCAAAAGGTGTGCACAAGTTGGGAGACTTTGGTTTAGCTTGCCTTTCTGATCGTTCTGATTTCATTGAACAAGAAGGTGATAAACGATATCTTTGTAGAAGCATGCTTGACCCAACTACAGCCGATTTCAAATCTGCAGATATATTTGCTTTAGGTGCTACTATGTTGGAAATAGCAACTGGTAAAAGTTTACCAACGAGTGGTGAAGAATGGCAAAAGATAAGAAATAATGATGTGGATCAAGGCTTCTTACAACAACGTTGTGGGTCACGGCTTTCAGCATTGATACGTTGGTGCTTAGCATCGGACCCAATGAAAAGACCAACTGCAGAAGAATTATTACAACGTTTTGAGCCTAAAATTGAACGAGTTTTCGAAATGGAACAATTGTGAGTTTGTAATCATTCTTCTGATCATGTTGTTTTTTGAAATGTTGTAATCCTTATTTTAGGTTGATACAACAGAAAGCTTTTCAAGAAACTCTTCAACAAAAACTTGCTCTAAAGGATGAACGAATACAAAGATTGGAAGCTGCACTAAAGGAAATTTGTGTTGAAGAAGAAGGGTAACCACAGAAATAATAGAGCCAACTTTTAAATATCTTAGCGAGCTCCTTGCACTTGTAGAATAGGCAAAGGGACAATCGATAGCTTTGGTTATAACAGATTTATCAGTGGAAAAACGAAAGAAACTTCGTCATCATATTGTCAAACGATGATGGAAACCTATTCAGTTTCTCATTGAGTCTTCTTGTTTTCCTTCGTGGTTGGTTGTACTTCAGGTGTAGATTTTATGAGAAAGAACGTCCCAACAATAAATATCAAACCCAAACAAAGCGTAACGGAGAACAACAGCCAAAAGTTCTCCATTTCCCAACGACGATAACTACTGTTGGGGTCTAAAATTTGCTGCCAGAAACCAGACTTTGAACTTCCCTGTTCAACCGTCTTCACAAATTCATCAGGTTCTGAAGTTGCTAAACCCATATTCACAAAGAACGTAACAGCAAGAGAAATGTATGAAATAAGTAGTGACCTAGTTGTGACCATTTTGGACTCCAATTGCATTGATATCCAATATTATTGTTTTGTTTTGGTAGGATGTATAATCCATTCAATGAGGAAGCTCATACTTCACAAAACACTTTGAAAAGAAAGAGGCTTCAAAGTAATAACGAAGAAGAAGAAGAAGAAGAAGAATGCCGTACTGATAGAACCAAAGCTTCCAATGATGCCACTTTTTATTACCAGAATATATTTCGGGTTCGAGTTCCAGACGATAGTGTCCTTTGCCTTGTTGAATTTTTAGGTCGTTGTGTAACCAATCCTAACACCGAAGTGGAATTTAAACTAGGCTTAGTCCTTGAGAAAGCAGAGAATAGAAGAGTTTATCTTCCTATTGCTGCAGAGACACCTTTAAGCCCAGAGTTCAATAATAAGGTTCGTTTCCAGTCCAAGGTGGATTTGGTAAGTGCTGAAGCTGAAAAAGGATGGATTGAGTGATCACGAGTTGTTTAGGCCACATTTAAGCTTCTCAATAGTGTCCTGAACAACAGGGTC
This sequence comes from Galdieria sulphuraria, assembly GCF_000341285.1. Lineage (NCBI taxonomy): Eukaryota > Rhodophyta > Bangiophyceae > Galdieriales > Galdieriaceae > Galdieria > Galdieria sulphuraria. The sequence continues at coordinate 49,222 of NW_005178467.1, forward strand.
GAGAACTCTGCAAAATTGGAGTTAGACGAGCAACGTATTGTTTATCGACGTATTCAAGAAATTGATAGAAGATATCGTGATAATATACGTCAAACCAGTAAACTTATCAAGGAAGATGATGGAAAAGTAAGAGAAGAGCAGGTTTGGTAGGTACTACAGTTGTACTCATGGGAGTAGTTCGTTTGATGATTATGATATATTTAGTTGCATATCAAAGCGTCGTATAGACGACCTGAATTTCCTTTCACCTCGTACAGCGTATGACTTTCGTTGTAGCTGTTCTGTTGAAGAGCCGTGCTCTCCTCTTCCCAATGTAAAACCCATTTCACAACGTAAAAAGAATAGGCTCTCTTATCGTTGCAAGTTTGTTCAAGTAGATATTACCACGGTAACTTACAAGGACATATTTCAGTCTGTTTTTGTGAAGTATGATATAGGTATTTTCATATGAAGATGGTCAGATTGATCTATCTGATACAGTTAATGATCCTTCCTCGCTTTCGTATGAAGTTGAACTGGAGGTTACACCAGAAGCTTGTCTCTATGAAGCTTGTGAGAAAATGCGGCTTGGACAACCACACCATGTTTTAGACATTGCGCAGTGTGAGAAAGTAGTTTTGTTACTATCTATTCAAGATTGAACTCAGTCTTGTTAGGTTTGTTGGATAATATTCGGTATCTCACCAGGTTGTTGTCCACAAAGGCAAACTCCTTGACTGAGGGGCCGAAGGAAGGGAGATATTCTTCATAGCCTGCAATCTTGTGCTCTACGGCGCTATATTTATACCTATTTACTTGTGCAAATTCTTAAAAAAAATTCACTCTGTTCAGTATAAACTCGATTCTAGATAAGCCATATTATTCATGTACAGGAAAGAAGAACCCGCTCAGTCCTGAAAAAAAATGTCTGCCCGCAATTTCTTTCGAAAATGGCGGTCAAACTCAATGGAAGCAGAAATTGCCAAGTGTCGGATGTATTAAAGGCGGGACAACGTTTGCGGATATCAATATAAGATTTTTATTAAATTTGTTTCTTTTTTGGGGAAGACTGCCGTTTTGGTTTTTTGGTCCCACTTTTCTTTATGATAACAGAAAAAGTTTAAAAACCAAGGACTTTGATCAAGTGGGGGAGAACTCTTGCAAGTATTTTAACAACCCGAGACACTACAGGCAGAGGGGTAAAGAGTATATACACTTTTCACTTGGTGTCTTGTTACTCTACTCTTTAAGCTTTGGTTAATATTGCAGTGCTATTTAAAAGTACATCTATGTCTTCAGAAAAATTCATGTCCATACAAAGTGCAGTTTCCACTCCTGAAAGTCTAATCTGTTGTGAAGATCTACAGGTAGAAGACGAAAGAGAAGTTTATCGAACATATGCTAGGCAAATAGATCAAAGTAGCTCTTGCTCTTCTCTTTCTTCAAGGAAGAGAAGCTATCCATTCTGTATGAATGCAGTACGCCATCCTAAAATACCTCAACCAACTCCCAAAGTAGCAAGACCCAACTGTGATATAGAACAACAGATAAAGAAAGTGAGAATACCAGAAGATTTAAGAGAAGATAATCTGACTGGTCCCAATGGAAAAGAGAAAAGATTACAAAATTTTCTAGATAGCATATTGGAGCTTGCTACCGACGAGATCGTATTGAAGGTGGACAAGTTTTTTTGTTCTTCTCCGTTTCGACTGTCGCAGGATGTGCGAATAGAAAAGGACATGGAGATATATTCAAATGACTATGACTATATTGAAAAGCTACAACAAGGTTCTATTGATGTTTCTGCTAGGGAACAAATAGTTATGTGGCTATTGGATTTGAGAGAACCACTTCATTTGAACGCTTCCACAGTCTATTTAGCCATTAATTGCTTTGATCGTTTTCTAGCTAGACAAAGAATTTCAAAGTATTATCTTCGTGCAGTCGCAGCTTCATCTTTGTGGATTGCAAGCAAATTTAATGAAATCGAGCCGTTATCTGCAAAAGCACTTGAATGGTTGACTCAGGTAGATCATAGGGCTTTACAGACATGTGAATTATTACAGTTATCAGTATTAGATTGGAAAGTTCATGACCTAACTCCACATGCTTATTTTACTTTTCTGAAGAACATTGCCGAAGGGTCATCGGTTCATTCTTTCCTCGGAAATGGACCTGAAGGGTTAACATATGAAGAACAGCAGCAATGCAACCTATTGGTTGAAATTTTTTTAGATCTCTGTTCTATTCATTATGAACAATTGCGGTTTTCGCGTTTGACTATAGTTTTATCTTGTGTTCTCTGCGCTTGTTCTGTCTTGGATTGTCATCTCAGTGAATATAATGGAACCGAGGAACGTCTTCGTAAATTGGAGCAACAATTGAACGTCAATACGTATGACGTCCGAGAATGCATGAAAGAGACGATGGCCTATTTCGAATGCAACTTTTATTTTCGTGAAAAACAGATGTCGATTTTTTCAAAAACGGAAGACACATCTTTTACACTAGACGGCTTTACTCCACTCCATAGAGAAGACAACCACACACCAACGTCCATTACTGAAATATCTTTTTGTGTTGCCGGACGTTGAAAGTCAGTAGAATGAATAGTCCGAAAATTTGCATATGATAGTATTTTAAGCTCTTGTACTTATGAAGAATGGAAAGCCATTTTTTCTATTTGTGTATCACTAATAATAAATTATCGTCGATACAGCTATTATTAGTGCCTTTTTGGATTGTGGATCGTATGAAAAGTCGCTTCCTTTTCTTTTGCAAAGCACCAAAACCAGGATATGCAAAGTCACGATTGGCTCCGTTTCTTGGAAACTCGACTGCTGCAGAACTTTCCGCAGCGTTGACGGAATATGTATTGGAGCAGTTGCTGCAGCACTTTTATAGTGTAAATACAGAATTGTGTTTCGTTGTTTGTTATACTGGAGAGGAAGATATTTCCTATTGGCACAGTTGGTTTCTTCCAATTTTTACTCAATATTTTGGAAAAGCAAGCCAAAACGACAGTGGAAACTTTTCCTTTGAAAAGAATTTTCAGTTATCGTTTGTAGAACAGTCGAATGGTTCTTTAGGTGATAGGCTGAGGCATGCTTTTTACAAAAGTTTTGAAACAGGAGCGAAAAAAGTCATTGTTGTTGGAATAGACTCTCCAGATCTTGACGGCTTTCTTGTTGAAACTGCATTGAAAGCTTTAGAAACTTTCGATGTTGTTGTTGGTCCTTGTTTGGACGGCGGTTACTATTTGCTTGGAATGCGTAGTTTTTGTGAAGAGGTTTTCACAGACATTCCTTGGAGTACCTCTAAAGTTTTGCACGCAACTCGAAACCAAGCACTGAATGCTGGCTACACGATGGACGTTCTACCAGCTTTGGAAGATATTGATGAAGTTGAAAATCTTTTTATTTTAGAACGACTAGCAGCTACGACTAACAAAGGGAAGAGATGGATAAAATTTTTGGCAAAGTGGTTGTTGGAATATCTGCATCCCTATCCAAGTTATTCTTATTGCAATGAAGCCTTGAATAGTAAGTCACAGGAAGAAACTTTGTTAGCAAGTGTGAGGCCACGATGGGTTGGGGAGTCTAGTTATAGCAAAAGTCATCCAATTGAAAAGTCAACTGAAAGTAAACCGATAAATAATGTTGGCAGTGAAGTGGATGCCATATTGGTATATGTATCTGTGGTTAAACCGCAATTGGTTGGAAAGCTACTTCGAGTACTTGGTAAAGTTCTTCCACTGGGAAAGGAACTGTCACATGTTAAGCGTGTGAAAAGAGACTTTAGTAGGTCAAGTTTGGATCAGGATGGGAAGCGTCATCGAAGTGAACCACTTATTACTGTTTTACTTTGTTTGAAGGAAGATTTTGAAAGTTTAGACTGTTCCGTATTGGAGAGTTTGAATGAATTTGGATTAGAGCCTTTTGTTATGTCCGTTCCTTCGAGAGCTGCAATTACAAGAGAAGAATATGTATCCTTATGTCCCATTTGGCCTGTATTATATCAACCTCTACCACCACCTCGTCCATTGCCATCCAACGAAGAGATGCTTTTCATTATGCATCATATGCGTATTTGTTTTGATATTGCTTGGCATCATCGGAAAAACAGTAACTATCTCGGTATTTGTGCTATGATGGTTCGACCAAGCAACAATGAAATAATTACAGTAACTTGTGATACTTCTTGTCGAAGCCATCTATCAGATAAACGTAAAGAAAAGAAATGTGAAAGATGCCAACCGTTTACACATGCAGTCATGAATTGTATCGAATCGGCATCATGGAAAGTGGGTTCTCACAAACGTCGACAGATCTTACAAAACAAAACTCTTTCTGACTGCTCCTATATTTGTGATGATTCCGAAATATCATTAACAGGTGATAGTGATTCACATTCTTTTGAAAGCGAAACAGATACGGAAACTACCGATAAATCTTTGTTACCAGATGATGCTTATATGTGCACTGGAATGGATGTATATACAACAAGAGAACCTTGCCTAATGTTGGTATTTCATAATTGTCTTTCATTTGTTATTTACTCATGTTCTGGATAGGTGTTGTATGGCACTTGTACATGCAAGAGTAAAACGAGTAATATTTGCTATTCCCAACAAATATTTTGGAGGTTTAGGAGGAGGTCCTAGTGGTACTCAGCTACATAAAGTAACAGCATTGAATCATCACTTCGATGTTCTTCATCTGGAAGGCTTTGAAAAAATATGGAAGCCAACAGAACGAGGAATAATACTAAACGGCCACTAGAATAAGGATTTGAAAATGAAGTTTCCGAGGTCGAGATTGATTTTGTTGTTCAATTGGATAAATAATGTTTCATATATGATAACACACGAAATTGTAAGCAACTATGTGTGGGATATGACTGATGACATTGGTCTGTATTCGCGTCCCATATTAGGATATTGGAAATGCGGACCGAAATTACAAGATATTTTGGCATTCTTATACAAAGCTATTGCAGGATACCATTTTGCTATTTCAATTTCTTAATAAATAGTCAGTACAAGTTTTGGATAGGACAAGAACAATACCTTGAGAGCCCATAAGTCTGCCATTCTTGAAAAATTCCATATAACCCATATCCTTTCCTTCGACTTGTGGTTCCTTTGGTCTCCATGTTTCTTGTTGATGCCAATTAGGCCTTCTTGGAGAACTATAGTATAAGAGCCACGCAATCCACTTTCTTTCAAAAGTTTCCCATACTTCTCTCATATTGTCCTTGACAGGAGGCAAATGTAAGAAGCACCCAATAGTATCGCCTTCTCCAAAAGCTTCACCGAAAGGAATTAAACGTTGCTCATGAAATAGTTCACCTGTTTTGTCTCGAATACTATAGCCGTATTTATCATATCCTATTGGAGCTTCCATATCTGCTTGAACGGTGCACCAACCGATACGGACGTTTCCATCCCCTTGAAGAACTTCAACTTCAAAATACCAGTCGCCTTCGAGTACACCATGTGAAGCACGAATAGAACGATAACCCTGAATGCACATTCAATAAAATAATAGGTAACTATAACTTTCAAATTACTTTTTCACCTCGAACTGTGACTCCGTCCTGTTCCAAATGTAGCAAAGGTGCCTTTGCAATAGTCGTACAGCTTAAAGTCACTTTTTCCGTCAACGGCTTCTTGTACACAGGAGGCAAAAGATCGATCACTTCTTCATATGTATAGTCTTCTTGAATGGGTGCCTCTTCTAGAGTACTTCGACTTCTCTTCTTTAGAATAGTCAAGTCATTTGCATCTTGTGCACGTTCAGGACCTTCTTCAGCGCTTTCTGTTACGTTTGAATCTAAAAGGCATAACTGGTCACTAACAGTGCAAATAAATTGCTGTATAGCTTGACTTATACCTTGACTATATTGAGTGCCTGTGACACGAGCTTTAGACACTGGGATCTCTGAAAAGTTTCTCAACATATACATTTCAGTATTAGACGAGGAAGTAGCAACTTTCCGCACAACTACTTCTTCATTCAAAGCTTCCACAAACTGCTGTTTCCACGAAGTGATGAACTTTCTATCAAAACGGAACTTGTCCCATAAAACTAAGACTGGAGAAAGCAACTGTTGCCGATTGAAACATGGTGGCTTGTCGTTCCCTCCAGATATCGAAGATAACAGTTGAAAAGAACGCACAATCACCTCGTGCCATGTATCTTTTAGTTCTTGTGGAAGTTGCAACCTCGAGTCGGTATTTGATGCATTGCTTTCAAATGTCTCTTCTGTACACATTTTCATTCGTAATTTGGAAGAGAAATTCAAAAAGTAGTATTCATGCTTCCGTTGACATTTGTGCCTCTATGCTTAACACCAAACTTGTTGAAACAAAACAGGAATATTATATCTCGTGCCATAAATTATTCTGAAAGCAAAAGAAGAACATATGGTATTCAATGTGAACTGAGAAACTCCAATTCTGGTTCCAACAACAGAAGAAATCAAAAGGAGGACTCTGATCGAGCAAGTTTTAGCACGCCGTCGAACAAGCAACCAAACGGTGGAGCAACTGGAGGTCTTGGAGGTGGCAGTGATGGTAAAGGTCGTTCCTATTCTTCTTCTGGTGAAGGAGATATTCCGAAATTGGATTTTACAGCAGCTTGTGCTCTAGCAAAGGAACTCAATCTAAACGTTCAGGATCTTCCCCAGCACTTGTGGTTCCTAAGTACAGAACAAGTTACAGCCTATCTTGCAGTTACTTCTGGCGGGGTTGTTCGCTTTCTTGCAAAGGCTTGGCCAGCTTGGCAACAAAAATTGCTAGCTGATCCCAACTTTCCTTTCAAACTTCTTATGGAAGAAACTTTAGGCTTGGGGTTGGGATTTTCAGGAATGATTGCTGCCAGAGGAAAACAAATTTTGAAGGAACTTGACTTTGCAATATGTGACTTGGTAGTAGGAGCAGCAATGAATTTTATATTAGTTTGGTTATTGACTCCCACTATCAATATTCAGCAGCATCTGAAGAGCCATGGTTCATGGCAACGATATCTATCCAATCTTCCCGCTCACTGCTTTGCTTCATCATCTTCTAATGTTGCTTTTTCCTTGAGTCAGAGAATCGTCGCTTTTCTTTACAAAGGACTTCTTTTTGCTTCATGTGGTTTTTTAGGAAGCATGGTTGGAACAACCGTTGCATATTCTCTTTTGTATATCCGTCGAAAGATGTTGAAAGACACTTCAAGTTCAAGGCAATTGCCTAATTTGTTTGTGAATAGTTTGGCATGGGCTGGTTTTATGTTTGTGTCTTCCAATCCACGCTATCAAATATTGAGCGGAATCGAACGTTTAATGTTCCATATAATGCCTATATCTGTTGCAAGAATTTCAACAGGTGTGTTGAGAACCGTGAATAACATTGCAGGAGGTGCTTCTTGGGTACTGTATGCTCGTGCAATTGGTTTGCAGAAACATGCTGATGAACGTTAAACAAAAAAAATGACTTCACATCCTTAATAAACTACCCTATTATACGTATTTTTCGCACACTTTTGTATAGAAACGAAATGTTCCTTCTATATAATATGAGAGACTTATACTACAACGGAAGACCATGGGACAAAAACGCTATGCTTCCTCAAAGCAATTTGTCCAATGGAACGACAACTTGACTCGGGGACTCTTCTTCAAGAGAATCAAAACGAGTGGAATAATCCCAATTTTTTTGATTGTGAAATTCGGCGTGCCAGTATATTCAGAAAGGAGTCACAAGATGACAGAACCTGTGACTGATATTGCTCCAGACGTGATTTACAGAACATCTCAAGAAGCAGATGATGTTGAGAGGGTGGAGATATCCAGTCAAGATGGAAAAAACAGTGTTTCACTGGCTAAAGGAGCAAACTCAAAGAAGAGCTCGCAAATGAGTTCCATCAAGTTTAACGCTCTTGGAACTGCCTTGGGTTTCCTTGTAAATGGTTATATGTACCAGGTGGGCTCGTTATTGCTGACATTGTATGAAGACGTCTATCCTACAGTATATAATAGCTCAACCTTGCAATCTGCTTTGAGCACTGCAGTGCTTTATGGTGTATTGTTTGGCTTGATTGCTTTTGGATTCATTGCAGACATGGTTGGTAGAAAAGCTGGCCTTATTATGTGTTCTAGTTTGGTTATTCTTGGTTCCGTATTGTCTGTAGCTGCTAATGGGACTTCAACTGACGGAATGATGTGGATGATCGTGGTTTCAAGAGCTATTGTAGGCTTGGGAATGGGTGGAGAGTATACTTGTAATGTGCCTAATGTTATGGAGGACAGTGAGGATGTTAGTGTCAATAATCGAGGCCGAAGGGTTTCCTTGCTGGTTATGTTTATGGAAGTTGTAGGAAATAATACTCCAACATTGATTCAGTTGATACTGATTGCAGCTGCTTGTCGAAATGTGACGCTAGATTCTAGGAGTTCTACCGGTGTCAGTCTACCAGGATGCCATCCGCAAGTGGTATGGAGGCTTTCTTATGGTTTAGGTTTGATACCTTGCGTTGTTGTTTTGCTGTTTAGAGTGCGGATGAGTGACTCTGCTATGTATCAAACGGATGCAAAATTGCGTAAAAAAGTTTATGATGGGCTTGATCTATTTGTAATTCTGAGACATTTTAGCTCTCGTGGTGTTGGAACCATTGTGATGTGGTTGATAGTAGACTGGATCAACTATAGTCAAGGTAACTTTTCTGGTGTCATATTGGAAAAGGTCACTGGAGTTTCTCTGTTCAAGACCGCTTGGATTGGACTGGTTCAAGGAGTTATATTTCAATCTGGTCCATTTATTGCTTCCTTAGTGGTCGATAAATTTGGAAGAAGGAACACCGAAATATTTGGTTGGATGTGGTTGGCTTCTACTCAACTAATCAACGCAGGAATATACATTATATTATCCCATCATCCTGTAGGCTTCATTGTTTGGCAAACCTTTGTATTCATCTTCCAATATTTTGTATTTATTCCAGTTTATCTGATTCCAGCTGAAGTATATCCAACTAGAATTCGTGCAACTATGTACGGCTGGTCTTCAGGTCTTGGAAAAGTGGGTGGTATTTTGGGTACTACTCTGTTTCCTTATATGTGGGAAGGATTCGGTCATGGAGTAGAAAGTTTGGATGCTTTGAGAGACATTCAATGGTTCTATGCAGGATTAGAATATCTCGGTCTCATTTTGGCTGTACTTTTTGTACCAGAGTATTCTAGAACTAGTTTAAGAGGTGAAGATCGTCGTTACAATGAATTGAGACGACGATATGCAGCAAGATTTGCCAAGTCTCTTGGAGTGACAAATTTGTCAGAAGCAGAGCTAAAGGAAGCTTCGAATAGTTCCCTAAACCTGTATACCCTACTAAAATACAAATTGCAGGCTTCACAGCAAACTTTTTTGCAAGCAAAACAAGAATATGCAAAAATGCTTCTTGCCCGTTGTTATTTTCAAAATAGCGAAGAGATTGAACGTTATGCAGAATTGCCCATTTATTACGATGATCGAACTTTGATTACCAAGTGGATTCGACAGTGGAGGATGGGTCGTGCAAGAGCTGCCGAGTACATTGAAAATGCGGAAAGGTTAGGATGGGAAGATAACAGTTCATGGCAAGTAGAACCAGAAAAGAATAGCAGAACTAAAGATGATGAAATTGGTATGGATAGTACAGAAGCTGTTTTCGATGGTGGAACTGCGAAAGCTAACTAAGGCTTTGAGACACTTCTATTATTTTTCTATATCATGATTGAGAACCTTTGTGATGAATAAAATGAGTGTGTTTGTCTAGCGTTGCTTCTTCCAAATTCCACTGGAAGTTTCGTTTATGTATTGTAAAGTAAATTCAGTCATCATTTTTCAGAGAAGAAGAGCATCCATTTATGGCATTTGGCCGAGTTTAGAATGACTGAAACGTTTGCAACATCTCTTGGAAGACTTACCATTGTACATATCTTAAGAGCGCAAGCAGAAGAAGAACTAAAGATTCGGCAAAAAGTGAAAAAAACAGAAGACGCCACGGGAGAAAACTCGAAAGCTGAACCAGTGACAGTTTTAGTTCAAAGTTCAGTTCTTGATATTCTCGAAGAAGCAACAGCTGCCTTTATATTTGAGGTTTTTTTGCTTTTATTTTGTATTTGGAAGTATTTAAACCAGCGGCCAATAGATTGGAAAGTGTGCGCAACACTATTCTTTGTTCTCGGGTTATTCGCAAAGTTCTGTCTTAGACGTTATGGATGCCTTGCGGGAATTTTCCGTGTTGTTTTATGTGACACCGCGTGATCTTTTGTTGTACATGAGTCTTGAAGAAATACTTATACCGCAAATGCCAAGCTTTTTTGCAAAAAGGAATAGGAAAACCACAATATCCAGCTCGAAATCAACCTTGCGGGACAGGGCTGAGGAGACTGTGACTGAGAATAGGCACCTTTGTTGCCTCGAAAGCTGGATGCCTCCCATACCGCATCCTTCAACTCTTGTCTTAAAACAAGGAAAAGTTGTAAGGCAGCCAATTTATTTTTTTATGGATCAATGATTAGCTAGACTGACAGGTCGAGGAAGGTGGACGAGGAGCGATGAAAAGCAAAGGTACTGGTCAGTTATATGCTGGAATACATTATGGACTTTTAGCACTGGCAAAGGGAGCTTCTTTACAGTAAGTTGTTGAGTTTTTTGTTGAGACATAATTGTTATTGTTTCTAACTATATTAAGGGAGAATCCTTTCTTAAGACTTCCACACAAAGCCAAAGACCACGAATGAACATGGACGTTTTTGAATTTGATTTTGGCGCAAAAGGCCTCTTTCAACTTTCCTATGGAACACTGTGACTGTTATAAGAAAGAACTCGTAGAACTGTTTATTCGGTTTTTGAAAAAAGAGGGTCTCACTTGTACATTATCTGTATTTAAGACAGAAATAATGTCTTTACGGAGTGTCCATTTATTCCCTTCGGACTCCTTACAACCTAACGAAATGTGCGGGGAAACAGTCCAAGCAGAAGATAATAGGTCGAAAAGACCAAGATCTCCGACGCTTCAGGAAAATATGCAGCCTAATACTGTTTTTGACCTGAAAGTGAACGGAATATCTAGTCCCGGAACTCATAATGTTTCCGATTCCCGTGCTATGGAGGGCATGAAAAAGCAAAAGTTTGAAATTCCTCCAAAGAACGAAGGTTAGTTATCATTGATATTGTGCAAAATCGAAACAAGTCAAATATCAAAAACATTGGGTTAGGACATCCAGAACAAGCCGATAGAAATTTAAGTAATGTTGCTATGTTCGCACAAAGTGGCACCAAGTTACTTTCCGTCAAACCTTCCTCTGATTTGATTCACAGCTCAAAACAGCATACCTTTCTGCCCGACCGAAGTCAGAGCTCTCGGATTGTTGCCTCTAATTTATCGCAAAAGGGCCGAGATACCAACAGCTCTGAAAAAGAGCAAAGAAAGAAAGTGGTATTTGATTCGAAATCTAGGAACAGTGGGAGTTTTGAGGAGTCTATTCGGAATGTTACAGAAAGCTTGAGATACGATCCTTCATTTCAAGAAAATTTGCGGAATATTTTACGCAATGATCATTTAAGTATGGGATGGCTGTCCTTACCACAGAATGAGTCCAAGTCTTTACAAGAAGAGTCTGATGTCTCAGTTCTAGAGAGCGAAACTTTCTCAGGTGATAGTTTGCAGAAACAAGGTGAGTAGCCATGATGCTTGTGGATACCATATATAATAGAAGACTTTATAGGTAATGAACTTGCGGGGAAGATTGACAAATCCCTAGATTCTTCTGTTGGTGGATTTCTGGAAACAATAGATTTGGATGCATTTCTTGGCTCTATTCATGCTGCATCTAATCACTAATGTACTGCTTATGAAATTATCCACATGGTATAGTTTTTCAAGCATCTACATGTAAATATAACTCTTGATGAAAACGTATAACTTTACTATAAAATGGCGCTACTCTTGTTATAGAAGTTGCATTCCATGGAACAACAGTTGTTTTCAAGAACGTTCAAGGTTTGATTGTTCAGGACATTTTGCGTCTTGCAGAGTACTTGTGAACAGACCTTTACTTTTGACAATGGTCAGCCTGCTATAAGGATAATTTCGAGATCCTGACATATCTTTTAATAGTTGTTGCCATTGAGATTATTATCTTAGCTTCCACTGTACCCATTCAAACACTCTCCAAGGCGCCCTCGGCTATAATTTACCCGCCGAAAGAGGATTCGATCAATGAGAGCATTAAAATTCGTTGAGCCCCTCTTTTGGGTTTTCGGCTGGTTCCGCCTCTCACCTCCGGTTTCTATTATTTTGCCCTATTTCGTTATTTGAAAAGTCTCAAATTTTTTGCCCCAAGTTCTATTCCATTATGTAAGTTTGGAAAAGTTTTAAAAAAAGGAGAAAATGAGAGATTAACAGTTTCTTGTTTTACCAGTAATTAGAACCATGAGTTCTTCGAGGTCTTCTCCTATAAAAATAGAAGACTTTGAAACTCCTGAAGCCATCCAAAGTTTTGAAGCTATGGCCTCTTGGATGAAGAACCAACCACGAGACCAGTTAGGTTTTGATGCTAGCGATATTACGGCTTCAACACTTGCACGTGTAACTGGAGAGCTTAGCGTCTTCCTTGAAACGAACTTGGGAAAGAACTCACAAACCGAGAATAGAATAATTACCAAGTTTCCACAACACGTTTTTAGACATACGCAACCTGATAGTGCATTATGTAAGATTCTCTGCTTGTGTTTTCAGTTCAAAGAACAACAAGCCTGGAGACGTTTAGACGCCCTCAATCCGGATAGAAAGGAGGCAGTTATGAACCTGCTGCTTGATGTGGAGAAGAATCTTCGAACTACGGGAATTCTTCCTCCGAAGAAGGTATTCTTTTCGAGAAGTGTGGCTCCAAGTCTTGTGCCGAAACTCAAATCTATTGTTCAACGGCACGGTGGCCTAGTTGTTTCTTCAGCAACCAGTGCTACTCATATAATTGAACCAGACGTGGATATTCCAACGGACTCAGAAGTAAGTTTTCCTTGTGTAACTAAATTTTTTTTTCTGAAGAGATATTTGTTTCAGGATGTTTCGTCGGAAGAGTATTGTAGAGTTTTGAAAAGAGAGGGCGATAAGGTTTTTGTCCACTGGTGGTATTATCCCGATAGCTACGACTCGTGGATACCTGCTAGTGAAGTTGATGGCTCAGAAATAGATGAACAATCTCCTCCAAAGGGTCCTTGGCACGTTCAAGCAAGGTTTATTATAGACTTGGAAAAGTTCAATGAGTGGCCGAATGAATTGGATTATGAAGTGCCAGATGATATGATTACCAGGACTATTGCAGATGGTAAAGGTAAATCTGTGGAAAGTGAACATGGTTCGCAAGAGAATCGAATTGATTCAAATCATGATCTTCACGAAGATAATATTCCAGACAGTAGAAGGAAGAGGAAACTGAATGAGGCTTCTTTAAATGTCAAGGATGAACCACAGGACTTGGAAAACTCTGACCCATCATTAGAGGAGAACTCTCACATCTTGGAGAAAGGAAGAGATGAAAATGTCAACAAGAACAGGAAAATAACACACGATGTAGAGATAGCTGACACTTCTCAACTTCAATCCAAGTTGAATTCGGAACAATTAGTGGTAAGTAGGAACGATATTTTTTACAAGTTCTTTATTCATATTGTATTTTATATGGAATAGGAACGCAACAAAGAAAATACTGACACACACGGCAGTGGAATTCAAGATTCACTAATGAAGACAAACGAACTTTTAAAACAGGAAGTGGAAAATGTTACCCAAACACTAGAGAAAGGAATGGAACAGAATAACTCAACCTCCATTGAACATCAAAAAGAAACAACACCTACAACTCTGAATCTTGACCCATCGAATATTGAAACTAATCATAATGAATTGGCTAGTTTTAATGATATTGGTGAGCTTACGGCTACTCTTCCTGAGGAACCTATTTTTATACCATCATATTCGAGATGGTTCAGAATGGATGCCATACATGATATAGAGAAGCGAGCACTCTCTGAATTTTTTACGGGTCAATATCCCTCGAAGACACCCGAGGTTTATATGCAGTATAGAAATTTCACTGTTCAGTCTTGGAGAGCAGATCCTAAGCATTACTTGACAGTAACTGCATTGAGAAGACACTTAGCTGGTGATGCATGTGCTATTATGAGAATTCATGCATTCCTTGAACACTGGGGCCTCATCAATTATAATATCGATGCAAGTAATCGACCATCTCCAACATCTTTTGGATCACCTCCTGTGATACCGTTGGCCTCACATGGTTCTGTGACAAGTGGAATTCCTCGTTTATTATTTTTTGATGATGGTTCTCATCCGGATATGTTGGATAGAAGTGTAGACTATAGATTACCAGAAGCACAAATGACACGTCGGGAACTTTATGCGACAGCTGCAGCAGCGACATATTATTGTGAGATTTGTGGAAAGGACTGTTCAGAGTTTCGTTATCATTGTATAAGCCAAGCTGATATGGATATTTGTCCTAGTTGTTTTTCACAAGGAAAGTTTCCGTCAGAATTTACGAATGATCAATTTGTTCCGATGAAAGCAGTATCGGAAGCTAGTGTTGGTGAAGAAACCTGGTCGGAGAATGAAACTTTACTTTTATTAGAAGGATTGGAAAAGTATGGAGAAAACTGGGACTCTGTAGCTGAACATGTGGGTACAAAGAGCAAGGAATCATGTGTTTTGCATTTTATTCGTCTTCCTATCGAAGACTCATTTCTGGAAGAACAGTTAGGAAAAGATTTCAGCTACATTTCGAGAGAGCAAAATAAGAAGGAAGATAATGATGTATTGAACTCGTTTGTAAGTGAACCATTTCCTTTTGCGGATACAGCCAATCCAATCATGGCACAAGTTGCTTTCCTTGCTTCTATGGTTTCTCCACAAGTAGCTTCAGCCGCGGCTAGAGCAGCTTTAGATGCGCTTACCAAGACTAGTTGTGACTCAGAGAATGAGAAAGTCAGTCAAGTACATTCCATGCAATCCACTTTGGAGTCACAAGTTGGTAGGCAAGCTACAGAAGTCATGTCTGAACAGCTTGTGAGTGGAGTGAATAATGAAGCAAATCAAGAGAATAAGAGTAATTTGGAAAGTGAAGAAGCTAAGATGGATAGTGTATCTGTACAGGCAGCAGCGGCAGTAGCTTTGTCAGCTGCTGGTGCTCGAGGAAGAATTCTTGCAGAAGAGGAATCAAGAGAAATAGAGAGACTGTTTGCAGTTGCATTAGAGTCCAAATTGAAAATGCTGCATATGAAAATGGACTATTTTGAACAGATGGAAACGATCACTCGTCGTGAGAGAGAAAAGCTCGAACGATATCGATTGCAAGTTGTTGCTGATCGACTATCTTTTGCATATTCACGAGTATCTGGCAAGCTATCAGAGTCTAATACTATATTTAAAGTTGCAGATGGACAAGTTACCAAAGAGCCATTAGAGAAGGAAGAGTTAATCCTATCCATAGATTCACCGACCGAAGCTATACCTTCACAATCCTTTAAAAAAGGACCACAGCCAATGATAGATCCATCCCAGTTTTACCCTAATGAAGATGTCTCTATGATGGAATACGTAGAACAACCCAACTCTACCAATTCATATCTTATGGAAGACCATCTTTTGAAATGGAATGATTTGCAATGAGTCGAACACTATAGGTAGTTATTCTGTTGATGTTTATAATCAATTTGGGTTTTGGACACAATGGACGTTTGGTAGAAAATAGAAAATATTCAAAAGAATTGATTATGCGAAGAATGCCAGAAACGAGTTCTTGTGATTCCTATTCAGAATGCCAAGATGATGGCACTCATGCCCTTGGAGACTAGTAACTTGATGATGACTTGTACAATCTATTAAAACGGAAAATGAAGAAAGTTTTATTTAGTAGATTGTTGCGAGAGGAATTCCAGCCTTCGTTTTATCGAAAGTTCTATTTGATGAAATGGCTTATCGAATGAAGTGTGTGCCTTCATAGTCCAAGGTCCATCAGCTGTTTTGTTGGTCCATTCAAAGGTATACTTTCTTGAACCCCAATCCGCAATCATATTCAAGTTATTGGCTGTATTTATTACACGCTTCCAGCCAATAGAACCACTTTGTCTATATTTTGAAAGATAGCTATATTCACCTTCTATGACGTTTTTCATATCCAACTTGTGAGAAATCTTGGCTTTGGTTGCTTTCATCTGCACATCATACTGTATGCGAATGGAATTATTCGAAGCCAATCGACTGAACAACTCAAGTCTATCAGAGTTTCTCTCCCAACTCTTTTTAGATACTTGCCGAAAACCAAAATAGCCTGTCAATTGGTTTCTTTTGTCTATATTCAAACTATACTTCAAGTTACACATATCTCGTTGAGGTAACCAACTGAAATCTAACAACTGTCTCTTTCCGAAAGAAGTAAAACTATGCTCTATACCGAAGTGTTTCACATGCGAGTGTTCCGCACTATACGAAGCATACGCTCTTGTCGCTCGATTAGGACCATATGTAAACTCCAAGTCAAGAGCAGGTTTGTGAGGCTCAAAGTGAACGGTAACTGCTGCCTTTCCTCTTCCCGTTGTGTGATCGGTAGCATAATGGGCATAAGCCAAAATATTTCTTCTCTATATTATGACCATTGACAAGTTTAGTATTCGCATTATGGAAACCCATAAAATGGAAAGTTGTCTTACATGAAGAGACGACATCGGCGATGAGTATACAAAAAATGGAGTAAACTGTTTAATGGATGATGGATCGTCGGTTGTAACGGAATTACTGAAGATTATTGGAGATCTTACTAGTTCCTGTTGAATGAAGACCAAAGTTGAAAGTTTTCCAGTCTCTTCTTGTCTTGCATTCCACACTGTTGAATTATCCTTATGGAGTCGTTATGGGAAAGGAACACTTTGTCGTTCACCTTTTGGAATGCCTTGCAATATTGAAAAGACTACCTGGCTCGATAGAAAGTGCTTTGGGGGAAAGAGAACCAATCATACAAGAATACTAAGATGTCTCAAGAAGTACAATCCAACTTGCTGTAGCAATAGTGAGCATACAGATTCGCAGTCAACGCCAATTGTTTTATCCTCATCTCACGAAGATGGTGTTGTATTGAAAACTTTTTGGGACTCGAATGAAGAAGAATGGGTTGAAGTGAATCCTTTTCCTTTTTTAGGAGACAAAGCTCCGAAAGAGAGATATCGTCGAATTAGGAAAAGAGCAGATTTGAAGAAGATATTAGTTATTGGGGCAGGACCTATTGTGATTGGTCAGGCTTGTGAGTTTGATTACTCAGGAACGCAAGCTTGTAAGGCTTTGAGAGCAGAAGGATATCAAGTAGTATTAGTCAACTCCAATCCTGCTACTATTATGACTGATCCTGAGACAGCTGATAGAATATACATTGAACCTTTAGTACCCGAAGTTTTGACCAAAATAATTGAAAAGGAAAGGCCTCAGGCTTTACTTCCTACAATGGGAGGACAAACGGCATTGAATTTGGCATTCATTTTGTCCAAAACGGGAGTTTTAGATCGTTTTCAAGTAGAATTGATTGGAGCCCGTTTAGATGCCATCGAAAAAGGAGAAGACCGGCGTCTATTTAAGGAAGCTATGGAAAGAATTGGACTCAAAACATGTCCTTCAGGTATTGCTAATAATTTAGAAGAGGCTAAACAAGTTTCCGAGAAGATTGGAAAATTTCCGTTGATTATTCGTCCTGCTTATACTTTGGGAGGCACTGGAGGAGGCATTGCTTATAATCAAGAAGAATATGAAGAGATGGCTAAAGCTGGTTTGGATGCTTCCCCAACCCATCAAATACTTGTCGATCTTTCACTTCTTGGTTGGAAAGAATACGAGTTGGAAGTTATGCGTGATGGAGTGGATAATGTAGTGATAGTATGTGGTATTGAGAATGTCGATCCTATGGGAGTTCATACTGGAGATTCTATTACTGTCGCTCCTTGTCAAACACTAACTGATAGAGAATATCAAAGACTTCGTGACTATGCCATTGCCGTAATTCGAGAAATTGGAGTTGATACAGGCGGTAGTAATATTCAATTTGCAGTTAATCCAGAAAATGGAGAAGTAGTTATTGTCGAAATGAATCCTCGAGTATCTCGTTCTTCCGCTTTAGCTTCCAAAGCCACTGGATTTCCAATTGCTAAAATAGCAGCCAAGTTGGCCATTGGATTATCCCTTCCAGAGATTCCGAATGATATCACTAGGAAAACTCCAGCATCATTTGAACCTTCATTGGATTATGTCGTTACAAAGATTCCTCGATTCGCCTTTGAAAAGTTTCCAGGCGCTTCCAATATCTTGACAACTCAAATGCGTTCTGTTGGAGAAGCAATGGCTTTGGGAAGAAGTTTTTGTGAAAGTTTTCAGAAAGCCATTCGAAGTTTAGAAGTTAGTGGACGATGGGGATTTGGTTGTGATGGAAAAGATGAACAGATTCTCAGTCGAATAGAGTTAGAATCTGCTCTTCGAACACCCACACCTGAACGTATCTTTGCAGTGAGACAAGCACTGATGGCTGGAATGAGTATAGATGAGATTTATCAATTATCCCGTTATGATCGCTGGTTTTTATATCAACTTTACGAAATCTATCAAACGGAACTTTCCATAAGGAATCGCTCTTTAGAAAGTATTTCTGCAGAAGAATTATTTGCTATCAAAGCAAAAGGATTTTCTGATTATCAGATTGCCTTTGCCACGAATACAACGGAAGAGAAAGTACGCTTATATCGGAAAAGTTTGTATATGAAACCGGTTTATAAAACGGTGGATACTTGTGCTGTAGAATTTGAGTCTTATACGCCGTATTTGTATTCAACTTATGAGAGTCGAGTTGTTTGGGGTACAGCGGAAGAAATAGCTGCTGGAATGGAGTCTGAAGTTCCTATTTCAAGTGGAAAGAAGAAAATACTTATTTTAGGAGGTGGACCTAATCGAATTGGTCAAGGAATAGAGTTTGATTATTGTTGTGTTCATGCATGCTTTGCTTTACGTGAAGCCAAGTTTGAAACTATTATGATGAATAGTAATCCTGAAACTGTATCTACTGATTATGATACTTCAGATCGACTTTATTTTGAACCTTTGACATTGGAAGATGTTATTCATGTGATTGAAGCAGAAAGAGTGGATGGAATTGTTATTCAATTTGGAGGTCAAACTCCATTGAAGTTAGCCATGTCTTTGCAAAAATATCTGACCTCGAAAGAAGCCAAGGATAGTGGAGTTGAGGCCATTATTTTAGGCACGAGTCCAGAATCCATTGATATTGCAGAAGATAGAGATCGATTTGTTCGCATATTAAATGAGTTGAAGATTCGACAACCATCCAATGGAATTGCTAGAAGTTTAGAAGAAGCTCAACGAGTGGCATCGGAAATTGGTTATCCAGTAGTAGTTAGGCCAAGTTATGTATTGGGTGGTAGAGGGATGGAAATAGTATACAATCAACAGCAATTGGCCAAATATATGACTGCTTCTGTAGTTGTTGAAAGTGAACATCCTGTGCTCATCGATCACTTTTTAGAGAATGCAGTAGAAGTTGATGTGGATGCGCTTGCAGATAAGACAGGAAAGGTAGTCATTGGTGGGATTATGGAACATATTGAACAAGCAGGAATTCATTCGGGTGACTCGGCATGCATACTTCCAACTCAAACCATTCCTTATTCTGCACTAGTCACTATAAGACAATGGACAATAGCATTGGCCAAGCGGTTACAAGTTGTTGGTTTGATGAATGTTCAATGGGCAGTACAGGGCGATAAAGTTTTCATATTGGAAGCCAATCCTAGAGCTTCCAGAACTGTTCCATTTATTTCGAAAGCCATTGGAATTCCATTGGCAAAGATTGCATCTCTCTTAATGATTGGAAAGACTTTGCAAGAACTTGGATTCACTACGGAAGTAATTCCTAAACATGCTGCTGTAAAAGAAGCAGTTTTACCTTTTAACAAATTTCCATTGAGTGACATGTTACTTTCTCCAGAAATGCGTTCCACTGGAGAAGTTATGGGAATTGATTTTTCTTATCCGGCAGCTTTTGTAAAAGCACAAATGGCAGCTGGAACTCCACTTCCATTGGAAGGGACGATATTGTTATCTTTGGCTGAAGAAGATAAAAAACAAGGAGTTGCTTTGGCACATGACTTTATAGACTTGGGGTTTCATATTCTAGCTACTCGAGGAACCTATGTGCATCTTATAGCAGAAGGATTGAATCCTTCTCAAGTAGAAATGGCATTCCAAATAGGAGAAGGACGTCCGAATATTGTTGATCGCATAAAGAATCGAGAAATTCAACTATTTATTATGACACCGGGAATAGATAAGGACACAGAAAGTGAGAAACAAGTACGAAGGACTAGTGTTCAATTTAAGTTGCCTATGATTACTACATTGGCTGCAGCAAAGGTAGCTGCTCAAGGAATAAGAATATTAAAGTCTCAAGAACCGAGTGTGATTTGTATGCAAGATTATCACGCAGAACGTTTGGTATCCAAAGGTGCGATGGTTTCTTAGAAAAATAGTCCATTTTTTCATAAAAATAGAATCGATCTTTGTCCATTCTCACTTTCGTCATGTTGGTAAAAGTAAAAACTTTAACTGGAAAAGAAATAGAAATAGATATCGAACCAGGAGATAAGATTGAAAGAATCAAAGAACGAGTTGAAGAAAAGGAAGGCATTCCTCCAGCACAACAAAGACTTATATTTGGAGGTAAACAGTTGGCTGATGAAAAGTCAGCAAGAGACTATCATATTGAAGGTGGTTCAGTATTGCACTTGGTACTCGCTTTGAGAGGTGGAAATAGAGTAAGTTGATGGTCTATTTGGAGTTTGATCGATATAGATTGTGAAGCTGTTCTACTTTGGTTGGTTTCTATAGAATACACGATGTTTTATTTTTGGGTTCCTAGCGAATCAACATAAAAGACTCCAAAACCTTTTCCCAATCATTCACTATGGAGTATTTTATTATGTGTTTTGGAAGCATAATCAACTGCTTCTTCAATAGCACTAGCCCATCCTTCCATACCTGGTTCCTTTGCTGAGAATATCAACTTGAATCCAAACTTATGACAAGCATCTGCAGTAGTTTTACCAATACAAGCACTTATAGTTTTATAAGCAACTCGTTCACTCCAAATACCAACTGCAGAAGGTGAACCCAAAGCCACAATAGAACAGGACTCTGCAAGTTTCTGCTGTTCCCAAGTCCATTCACAAGGAACTGTAGTATAAATATTCCATCTTACTACTCGGCAACCTCGTTCTCTCAATATCTGTTCCATCGATGGAGAAGCCAAAGCAGAAGTAGGATAATACACTTTGGTATTCTGTTTCAATATGGGCAACTGCTCAGCAAGTGACTTTCCTGTTGCTATAGTTGGAATAAATAGATCGTTGTTATTCTCAACCAAATGATATAAACGATGAGCAGTACTCTTTCCTACAGCAGCTAACAATGGTAAGGTTGGTTTTCCACTCAGTCTTATTCGAAACTAAAGATTGATGAAATACTAAAAATAAGAAACTCAACATACTTCCAGGCTTCTATCAACATATCTGCTGCTTCAGGTGATGTTATAACCAACCAATTGTGATGGTTGTCTTTCAATTTGGCAATAGACTGAACCAGATGGTCAAACTCCTCAGTCTTTTCCTGTTTGACACAAGGAATAGATACAAAACTTTTCTCCAAACGATGGCATCAATACACAAGGCATACAATGACAGTCACACTCACTTGATATTTTTACTTTTCAAAAGATTAGCAAGCTTTTCATCCTTTCTAGGTTCTCTAGTAAGTACTACCAAAGGTCGTTTTGGAATATTTACTGAAAATAATGATAACCTTTTACAAGTTCTTCTATGAAAGAATAACTTTTTCTTTCCTATAGCAAAAGCAACAAATGCCATCTTCTTCTATTTGGAATGGCCATATAAATGTTCGGTGGAATGAATTTCTTGTGATTTGTGATTCCTTTCGATGAGATGTAACGACTGAATTTCTTCTAAAAACTGTTCATATTCTTCTTTTGGCATATGATATGGACTATATGTTTCACTTGGAAATTCTCCGTTACGTACTTCATCACGATAGTTTTCCAACGCCTCTTGAATAGCTTCTCCTACTTGAGCATATTTCTTACAAAACTTGGGAGTTACTTTAGCATGATGTGGATGTTGTAACATTCCACACATATCGTGATATACTAAAACTTGTCCAGAAGTGTATTTTCCGGCTCCAATGCCAATCGTTGGAATATTTAAAAGCTCCGTAATATGTTTAGCAACCACTTCAGGTACACACTCTAATACAATAGCAAAAGCACCTGCTTCTTCTAAAGCAATGGCATCTTTCAATATATCTTTTGCTTCTTTACTATTCCTTCCAAAGGAACGAAAACCACCAATAGCACTCACACTTGCCGGAGTCAATCCAACATGTCCCATCACAGCAATTCCTCCTTGAACAATACGATGCACAGTTTCTGCTACTTTCTTACCTCCTTCCAACTTCACAGCATCTACAGATCCTTCCTTGACCAATCTATAAGCACTCGACATGGCTTGGTCTGAAGAAATTTCATAACTTCCAAAAGGCAAATCTCCAACGATAAGTGGACGCTTACAACCATTAACGACAGCACGACAATGATGAATCATATCGGTCAAAGTCACCTAAAGCTGTATTTGTTAAATATTTGGAATCATTGAGACTCCTATGCTCTACCTTTTGTGTCGTATCGTGACCCAGAACTACCATCGCAACCGAATCACCAACCAACACTACATCTATTTCTGCAAGATCTGCATGTACAGCTGAAGGATAATCATATGCAGTTATCATAACAATCTTTCTCCCTTCCTTCTTCCATTTCCTCAAGTCTTGAAGGTTCACTCTTCGAGGTGGTTCTGGAGCTTTTGGTACCACCTTGAAGTTCCTTTGAGTACCCATTCCTATTGTGTTATAGTTGACAAGTCCAGATAAAGCTGGCCAAAGTCTTTGTAGGCTTGATAAGTCACTAAAAGCTGATCTTCTTTGGAATAGACCAATAAAAGCCATTTTATTCCCAAACAAATAATAATAATACTAATGATCCATAGAGGAATCTTATCACCCTTTGGTAGTACAATATTCTCCTCCATACTACTGAATACTACAACTAGACTTTTTATCACCACCAGAAGATGACTTGGGTGAACGACTACCCTTTGCTTTAGGTGAAGTACGATGAATATTTCGAGATGGACTTGTCCTATTCGTTGTAGCATGAGATTGTTGTTTTCTTTGCTCTTCTTCTTGAAGTTTCTTGGCTAGCTGATAATCAGTATCTTCAACATGTGGAGATGATACATGCAAAGAAGATGGCTGTTTTTCTTGAGCTTGTAATTGTGCAGCTAATTGTTCATCTAAACTTGCAGTTCCAGCTGTTGTAGGTAAAGAACCTGAAGTTTTAGCTTCATGTTGGATGGACTGAAAATCTGCAGTTACAAATTCTGAATCTCCATAGATAGAACAAACCTTCTCCCAAATAACATCCTTCTCTTCTGCAAAACCGATATCCGATATGAGCAAATATAGATTGCCCATATGCTTAGTCACCGTAGAGAAATGATTATTTCTGAAAAATACACACAACTCATTCTCCTCAACCAATTTGTGCAACTCTTCTAAACCATAAATGGTGAGTTGATTGCTGGTTTCTGTAAGGAATTCTCTTATTATGGTTGCTTTGGTTCTTGGACTAGGTTGTGTTATCGACAAGTTTGTAAGTTCGCTTTCCATTTGTTCTTGTGAAGTGACTTCCTTATTAGAGATATTCTCCATTTCAGATGACTGTTCTCGTTCCTCAGAATTCTCCTTGTTGGTATCTTCTATTTCCATATGAACAGATAAGTTTCCTTGTTCTGTTGAATCATCTACATGTGTTTGAGTTACTTGCTCTGTACCCATAGGATTCTCTCTTTCTATACTTTCTAACAAAGATTCATTGAGAGGCTCTTTCAAAGTGTCTTGAGTTTTTTCTTGTTGTTGTTGAACACTTGAATGTACTTGTGTGAGTGATTCTCCATCTGAATGGGTTTCCAAAGAAGATTCTCTAGTTGAAGGTTTCAGTTCATCACTTGCGACCAGAAAATCAACCAATTGATTATAAGACAAGTTATCTATGGTGGAGACCAACACGTCGTTCTTTGGGTCAATTATCCAACCATGTAATAAACGCACTCGAAAGGCATCAAAAGCGGATAACTCGACAGTATATTCAAAAGACTCACAACTATGAAATCGTACATTGACGTCTATTCCTGTTCTCAACCTTGGGATGACGCCTACCACGTCCAATACTATTTGTTCCAAGTTTGCATCTTGTCCAACGTTAGTTTGAAAAAGATAGTCTGTCAACAATTCTGCCAACTGTTGATATGCTATATAAGAAATATCGGCGTGGATGTCTATACTACCTCTCAACAACAAACAATTGACTGAGACAAGTTTTAGTTTCAAACCCTTCAAGAACAACGACTATTACCTATTGCTAACAAGGGACAAGGACCGTTTTGGTTTTGTAAACAAATAGCCGTATTTCTATCTTTATATTTGACTCTCTTCACACGATAAAAGTCTTCCACTTGTGTCGACATCCTCTTCCAAAAATGACAATCCTTATTTGTAATTGCGATAAAGTGTCGAACGCAAAAACTCAAAAGATACAAAAAACAAGGCCGAAGAACATATCTTGTAAGAAACACGTGGTCCAGCACCTCGCCATAAACTCCTCCATCCTTCTTCTCTTAATAGACTATGAACAGTGCCTAACCAAAAACGATAGGAAGATATACCAACATCACCAGAGTGCGTCATAATTCGAGTTTTCATAACATCCAACGGAGTTGTTAGAAACGATGCAACACCTCCAGCCAATGCCCCGCGAAAGAAGTTGTCACGCACTCTCATTTGTCTTTTTTCTGAAAATAAAAGTTTTGCATTTTCATAAGTTAAGAATAAAAGAATGGCATAGGGAACATCGCGACTGACTTGAGCAAGATATCCACGATAGAAACCTTTCAAACCCTATATTATCATTAACTTTTGAATAATCCAAATGTCATACAACATACTTGAGTTTGATAGATACGTCTTATTGCTTTGCCGGTTGAAAGATCTAATCCTGTTTGTAGTCTTTGTTTTATAGTTTCAGGAGGTACTCTTATGAAACCTGCAACCAAATCACCTATAGCAGCAGATAACGCAATTCCCACGTTTTTTGGTAACAAGTGTGTCTTTTCTAAGAATAAATATTTGCAACTCTCATAAGTACTTATATAAAGTGACTAAGCAATCAGTTCAAAACCCAAAAAAAAAGACTAAGCAAGCATATATATATATATATATAAAGAGTATTACCTGAGCAGGTATGGAGCCTAACCAAGCAGCGGGTAAACCACGAAACAGTGCAATTGGCTTTTCTTTCTTCAAAGCGTCCACTAAAATATCCACAAAGCGAACTTTAAATCCTAAATTTCTTGAGCTTTGAGCTCTCGTTTTGCAAGTATCGACAGGTTGTAGAATGGCTTTTGTGATCATGGTTGCCAAAGCAGAAGACAGAAAATTCTCCGAAACTATGACAATATATTGAGTAACTATGCATCACGTATAAGTGTTTGGTTTTTGTACCTTTGAAAAATGGCATAGTGGTATTTGGTTTGCTGGTTTGAGTTGCTTTCGATAGAGTTGCCATGTGAGGGTCGACTGCATTGACAGTTTTCAAATGGATCGATATCCAAAATGAAAGAAGGTATAGACTTGAGAATCCATCTGCTCTATTAACAGGAGACTTATCATAATATTATGGCTATGTTAGGATGCTTTTGAATGATATTGTTCCTGGTCCTTGTAAACTGAATTGTGATTGTTGAGTGACTATCTATTTATTTACCAATAATGATTCTCCGTCGTCTTATTTGATTGCCAAGAAAAGAGAGAGAGATGGGCAAAATGAAGCGCAAGTTTGCTCAAGTTCGACGTAAACTCAACCCAAAAGACCAAAGACTGAAAATCAAACTATGGAGTAAGCAAGATGCTGCTCCCATCGTTCATCAAACAAAAGACGAAGAAAAACTTCGAAATCTGCCTGTTCCTACAAACCTGTTTTTCTCATACAACCTTTCACTCGGTCCACCTTTTCATATTTTGATGGACACCAACTTTATCAACTTTAGTGTTGTCAACAAACTGGATATATTAAAGGCTATGATGGATTGTTTGTATGCGCCTTGTGTGGCTTGTATAACCGACTGCGTGATGGCCGAACTTGAAAAACTGGGTACCAAATATCGACTTGCTTTAAAAGTAGCAAGAGACAAAAGGTTTCTTCGTTTGAAATGTACACACAAGGTTTGTCAGTTTTTGAGAACCATCCTTTGAGTTGAATAGAATTCCTTAGGGAACGTACGCTGATGACTGTTTGATAGAGAGAGTACAACAGAACCGAGTGTATATTGTGGGAACTTGTGATAAAGACTTGAAAAGAAGAATTAGAAAAGTACCGGGTGTGCCTATCATGTATATTAAGCAACATCGTTATACGATTGAAAGGCTACCTGATGCCATTTTGGCACCCAAAGTGTAAACTCTTCATACTACTAGAAAAATATTTTTGATAAGTGGAAAAATACAAAAGTGCATTCCAGTTCTGATAGAAAATTCTCACTACTTTTTATATTCCTAGTCTCGATACATCTCAAGTTTTGTACAAACAGCCTTTAGTCAAAAAAGAAAGGCGCATCCAGAACACTTTGAATATCTAAAGTTCCTCTTTCTGGAGGTGGACGAAAGTCTACTTGAGGATAACGACTTCGAAAGTATTCATAAAGCTGCCATAATAAATTATTCGAGTGAAGCCCAACAAAAGTTTCTCGTAGAATCCGATTCATACGATCGACATCAGCAGCACTTGTCCAAAAGGAATCATGAACAGCTGCAAAATACATTCCTTCCTTCACACAAGCTGAAGCAGTCATCAACATATGACTGGAATCTAACGAATGAATATAATTGGGAGGAAAAGCCGTCATTTGTTTCCTCTTTTCTATAGGAAGACTTTCATCGTATAATTGCATAGAAACTATTTGCATGGCTGTCTTCACATCTAATCTGACTTTGCTCCTATAAGGTTGATAAATGGGAAGTCCTAGAGGAGTAATCCAACTAACAGCTTGTTTGGTATGAGCTATCTTTTGTGCACATTCTGAAAGCCATTCCATGGTCCTATCAGCAACTTCAAACAAGTTTCCAATACTTTCCAAAGTACGACTTGCAAGATAAGAACTAACTTTGAATATCCATTCCTTCTCTATCAACTTTGCTTCTCTAAGACGGTTCTCAATTTGCAAGCGAGCTCCTATAAGAGTTACTCCATATACGGAAGTCATCACTGTTTGCTTCACAACTTTTCTTGATAAGCATTTTAATGCCAATTTAGCTTCTTCCAATCCTCTTTCTGCATCCTTCTCTACCATCACACGTACGCGATCACATACAGCAGAATACACATCTTGTGGCTTATCACAAGGTAATAGATTTACCTTGAATGCACCTTCACAATCTCTTGCCAATGCAGCATAATGTTGCAATCCATTACAAGAACCGTCCATTTGAATAGGAACTGAGGAACAGTAATGGGACATCGAATTGCCTTGACTTGCTGCATTTGCAAATTCTACACAAGCAGCCAGAAATTGAAATGGATCTTCTCGAGTACTCCACCATTCCAAGTTGTTCGGATCAAGTGGGTCTTGGGCAACTTGAATGATTTCAAGAGAATGATTCTCCGTCCAACGTACTCTATCTTCAAAAGTTGCCTTGTCTTGTCCAGCCAAATTGGCTATGTGAACCTTTAACCAATATACACCTCTTTCCCCTAAAGGCTTTCCAGGTGATGCAAACATAAGCAAACCACGATGTAAATCGGAAGACATATGATGCAAAGTAGAAGGAATGGGATAGGCACGACCTCGAAAATCCATATTATGTGGTAAATAAAAAACATCGTATTTAGCAAACTAAAGGGTTGAATCAATATCAAATCAACTGAAAAAGAATATTTTATAATAACTTACCTCTCTTGCTTCCTGAAGAATGATTTCCGTTTGACATGTCAACGCGTGTCTCTCAGCCACCGCCTTCTTCGCTTCTCTTATTTCACCACGTATTTGTGTCATTTCGTTCCGAGGAAGCAAACGAAAGTCATTAAAGTTGATCTTTGGAACATCAATTCTCTCTCTATTCACTAAACCGGCTATACCACCTCCTCTTCTCCAAAGTTCTTCTGCAACTTCAAGTATCTTAGTATTCACTTTCCAAGGAGTTGCTCCCAAAGCATTGAGTCCTTCATACACTTTCGATAAATTGGCTGTTCTCAAAGCATTCCATTGACTTCTATGCGAATGCTCACATCGCATCAAATCAGAACGAATTCTTAAATAACCACCTGTTTTGGGACCCGTCCATGGTTTAGGAACTACTACCATAGGCCTCAATCTTGGTAGAGGATTCAAAAAAGGGTTGGAAAGATCTCGAGAAAGTATATCATAAACAATATCTCTGCATCCAACCAAACCTTGTAGCTTATTTCCATTACCTCTTACAGTCTTGTGCCAAAATGCAGAAACAAACTGAGAATCTGAGGAAGCCTTTGTACGAACCAAAACTTGTTGGGTGGGAGCATTCTTCAATAACATGTCAACTAAATAACTACCTACTCGAAGAGTAGTTAACTTATCCCAAAATGCCGCATTTCCAGTCAATCGATACGCAAATAAATTGATATAAGGACGATGACCATTCTTATCATTCTCATTTCTTTTCAATAACTTTTTCAGTTGATGCAATCGAATTCTAAAAGAGTTGGAACTTTCCTTTGATTCTGAAGACTCTGTCAACGTCGTATTCGTATTATCGACTTGTTTGTTTTCCATAGTTTCTTGATGCACTTGTTCATATTGTAACTTCTTTCTTAGTCTTTCTAGTTCTTCTGCGTTACATTGAGTTTGAACTGCCTTTCCTACTTCAAGACACAGACTTAAATACGGGTAACCCTCTTTTCTAGGAACAGTCAAACGAAGTGTTTCTTGGATCGTTATAAGGGCAAGTTTGGCAGGTTCCAATCTCAGTAAGTGAGATTCATCTTTGGTCAATGATATTTTGACCTTCAAACGTTGTTGTTCTCTCTTGATGGCAAAAGCTAAAGGACTTAACCAACTCAAAATAAGTCTCTGAGCTGGGCTTAACCAACCAATATCTCCACGTTTCACAGCTGTTTCTAACAAATTTCTAAATCGATCTAATGACTCTTGAAGGCAAGCAAATTCCAATCTTAATTCTTCTGCATACTTTGGATCCTCTACTTGCCTCTTTCTAACACGAACGACTGCTCCAGAAGGTCTCGTTCGAACAGAAAAAGATGACGAATCATTCAGTTGGTATTCACGAAACAACGAAAGTTGAAATAAATCCGAAAGTGCAGCTTCCGGTTGGTTCCCACTTTCAACAGTATGATTCCACTGTTCTTCGAATATCTCATACGGATTCTCCAAGGCCTCATTAACTATGGTAGCGTTTGCCAAGTAGTTTTCAGTCGAATAGTACTTTGATTGCAAATAAGGGAGTTCTAAGTCTGCATCTGGACCATATAAATGGTCTTCCTCTTCTTCCTCTTCTTCTTCAAACATATCGTCGTGAAGAACTTCCCGAAGACTACTTTGTTCTGACACTGTTCCTACGTGAAACTTTTGTAAAACCGGCTTTCCGGTAGAATAATTACGAGAGTTATATATTCCATCGTTTGAAGAAGAAATTGAGAAAATCAGAAATCGCCCAGTGGCGCTCTTTTCTTTCAAGTGCGGTGCCTTTTGCCTTTTAGTTAATTGAGTCCCGTTCTTTCTAGAAGGGAAGGCCAACGACGAAGCGTTGACGGATGACCAACTGTCTTCCACATCTCTGACAAGTTTAGAGTCTTCACCTACTTTAAGCTCAGTTGGTTCTCCTATCACTTCCTTCTCTGACAGAGTTGTAACCCATGAGTGTGAGGTGGCTACACGCGTTTGCTGAAAACAACGACTTATAATACTACTACTAGTAGCCTTAATATTATCTATTTTATAAAAGCTACAAGTTTCCTTCCATAAGCATACTCGCATTGGATATTCTTATTAAACCAACGACGACATACTTACATCGTTCCTCATTGGAAACAACGTCGAATCCTTTATGGAGATCCATGTGAGTTTGCTTTTTTATTTTCAAGCAAGTAAACTCAAACGTTCCTCAAAACTTTCCAATTCCTTCAACCACTTGCAATCAGGACTAACTCTTTTCAGTTGTCTTCTATATGCGTCCATTTGTTCTTTAGTTTTACTCAAGTGACAACTGGTTACTAGGCAGTTTACAAGTGCAGGTGGATAGTTGGGATTCTTAGCTACCAACTCTTGCAAAATATTATCTGCCTCTTGATATTTACCTTCACCTATATATGCTGTGGCTAATCCGTTCAATAACATATCAGAAGAGCCATGACGTTCAGAGAGTTCTGCAAATATATATTCTGCCTCACGATAAGAACCTTCTGCTAGATAGACCCAAGCAGTTGTGAGATGAGTTAACACTGCGTCACCTTCAAGTTGATTGAGTCGTTCTGTTAATATTTTGGCCAAATCTAGTCGGTTCATTCTCAATAAAATCTCCACTTCCAACGCCGCAGTTTCTAAAGTGGGTTGACGCTGCAACAACTCAAGTGCTTGTTCATAGCGACCTTCGTGAACAAGAATATTTGCAGTTACTATCTGATTTCCTCCACTAAGGTTACTTTCTATCAAGTCGTTTACTTGTTCCAAGATGTTGGGACGTTCCGAGGCATCTTTCAAGTATATAGCGTACCACTTTAATACCTTTGAATCGTCTTTGTTGTCTTCTTCCAAACTTTGAATAGCCTATGAGCCATCTTATTATAACGCTGCCAAAACAAATATACCAAAAACAACGTTACCTCATCATAGTTTCCTTGTGCTATTTCAATTCTTGCCAACAAAGCTTGCTTCTCTTGAGCTAGTTCAGGACCGGGTTGGACTTGAAGAGCTTCTTCTTTTGCTCTCTCAAAGTTGTGTAAGTAGAAAAACGTGCGCGTCTCAAATAAGTCGTCTATCTTTTCTCCTATCATTTCCGTTGAAGAGATTGAATAAAACTTTCCAATTCTTGTTGTGCCGTCTCATCGACAACCAAAATGCCTTTCTGAGAATCACTCCATAAATGTACTCCAAGTTCCTTTGCAAAGTTACAAGTTTTCTCAAAGCATGTCATATTATCAAAGTGGTCCAATAGTAAAGCATGTTTGGTCGTAACTCGAAAGCGTTGAGCTTCCCATAACCGTATCTGATCTATAATGGTTATAGGAAGTTTTCCTTTCATATTCGGATGCATATGATTCTGTAAATAAGATATCATTTGTTGTGCAGTTATTCCATTATTAAGTGCTGTTCGAATGCTATCTCTGGTAATAACACCAACTGCCATATTGGGTAAGCGGTATAGGAATTGAATGAATAAGGAAAGCAACGAAATCTGAAAAGTACAATTGGTATATACATAAACACGAAAATTGGTCTGCACAATCATTCGACAGTCGTTGTCCACATTTGACCAGTCTTCCAATAAAAGGTAGTTGTTTTTGTCTCCCAACCAACATATCGAACGAGTCAATGTAACTCCAAGTGGAGTGACATAAAAGTAAGAGTCTTTCTCTAATGACGATGAAATATGTAAATAGATCAACCCTAAATCAGCCAAATAAGGAATATAAATTTGTTGCGTTTTAGATAACGTTTTCCAATGATAAGCAACTCCTGAAGCACAGAAACTCAATTCAAATAGAAACTCAACCATTTCTTCGTTCATAACTCTTTTTTGTAACTTTGTTCCTATCTTTAGATTCGTTTCATTGGAGAATAAAATATTCTCAAGAATAAACCAGACTTGCTCCCTTGTATCCTTTAATAGAAACTGAAATCCGACCGTAGTTATTCGAAAACCATCTTCAACTTGTTCTATCAAACCACTTTCCACTAAGGCTTCTATGATTCTCACGGAAGGTTCACTTTCCAAGGGTTCCAAACCCACAAGAAACTGCAGTATTTTGTTCCAACAGTGTCGTGAATACTGACTCAGAAAAGTCACATCATATGACAATTGCTGCTGACTTGTAGTATTATGATCCCCAATATCTGTTTCTTCTTTCCTAACAAAGGGAGAAACTACGTTACGTAATATCAAATCTTGTAAACTCTTTTGAAACTTGGGATTCATCTGAAACTGAACAGAGTTGGAGCCTTGCTTTCTATAAAGTATTCTTAAGTCTACCAAGTGATTCACAATAGTTTGAATTTGTGACTGTGACTGTTTTTGGAACCACTTCAATAGAGTACTGGCGTCAATTTCTTGTATAAATAATAAGCGTGTTAAAATGGCCTTTTGCAACGAGGAAAGTATTTCAAATATACAACTCGTAGCATAAGGACTTTTATAAAGTGTCTCTACTTCATCAGCCCACTCAGAGTCCATAAGATATTCTAATAAGCTTCCTCTGTTGGTTGCTTTCATCACAACAAGAATGCCCAGCGATTCTTCTGTTTCTTTTCAATGTTCTTTGAAAATTGTGTGATTGTGTTATTCTTTTATGAATGTCGGAAAAATTCTCCATGCAATGCTCTCACTGCTGCATCCGCATGAGTATCTTCCACAATAAAAGAAATATTAAATTTAGATGCTCCTTGAGATATCATTTCCACATCAATATTCTCTTTCCACAAAACTTGCATAGCACGTGCCAAAATCTCAGTAGAACGAGAAACATTCGAAACCAATGAAATGATTGCCTTTTCTCCTGAAAACTGAACCGAAGCAATTTTACTCAACTCTACTTCCAACTCCTCCTTATCTCTTGTATCGAAAGCTTTGGGATCCAAAGTTAAAGAAACCGAAACCTCGGATGTCGCAATCACATCGATGGAAACACGCCGTTCTCCAAACACCTTAAATAGTTCAGCCAAAAAACCATGTGCACCTAACATTCTGGTGGACTCAATGTCTACTAGATGACATTTTCGTTTCAAAGATATTGCAGTTACTGGATTCTCTGAAGGATGTTCTCTTCTACTCTTAATAACAGTTCCTGGATGCTCAGGATTGTAAGAATTCTTTACTCGAATCGGAATGTTGTGTCTCATAGCTGGTTGCATAGCAATAGGATGAAGCACCTTGGCTCCAAAATAGGCCATTTCAAAAGCTTCTTGAAATGTCACAAATGGCACAGGAATGGCATCCGACACAATTCGAGGATCAGTAGAAAGAATACCATCCACATCTTTCCACACTTGAACTTCACTACAACCTAAAGCTGCTCCTAAAGCTGCTGCAGTCAAATCACTACCACCTCGTCCCAAAGTGGTGATATTCCCTTGTTTGTCTTTAGCAATGAAACCAGTCACTACAGCTAACGTATGTTGTTGTACCAAGCGCTCAAAACAGTCTCTGATTCGTGAAAAACTCTCTTCTAAAAGGTCCGCATTCGTAAAATGGGAATTAGTAACAAAGCCTAGATCGAATGCATCAAAAGGCTCCGTTGGAAGTCCTTCAGATTGTCTCAAATATGCAGCAAATATGCGAACAGAAAGACGTTCACCAAAAGAAACCAAATAATCTTTAGTTCTAGGCGATAACTCTTTGATAAATTTGATACCTAATAGGAGTTGATCAAGTGTAGTCAACAAAGGATCCACTAGGTCTTCCTTCGATAAATGCAACTCTTCACAAGCCTGATAAGCTCTTTTTCGAATAGAAGATATATCTACAATTCCTTCCTTCAACGCTAATTCTCCAGCTTGAAGCAGCTCGTTAGTAGTCGTGCCCATGGCTGATAAGACAACTACGGGATACCTTTGAGTTTTCTCCAGTTGCATTCGAACAAGTTTGCCCACTTCCTTTAATCTTCCTGCATCAGCTAATGAACTTCCACCAAACTTGCACACAACTCGATCCAATTTCTGATAAGAAGGTTGCTTTGGTTCTGAAGAGAAGACTTCTCGAAGAGGAGATTGAGTATTCGATTTAGGTGTTACCGAACAAGCCCAGCGTCGGAAATGAGTTTTGGGAACTTGAAGAAAAGATTGTTTTGGAACCATCTTTAACTTGTGTGTTTTGACCTCAAATGGATGATGAGTTGTTAAGAAACCATATGTTGACATCTTCTGGCGGCCAACAATCTATCTATCTATCTTACTCCCAACAACAATCGTATAATGAGTTGACTTCTCTATCTCAACAAAAAACAAATATAGATAACATACATATATATATATATATATTTTTATATGAAAATCAACTTTATTGTGATCCAAAAATATCCACTTCTATAGTCTTCTACCACGTTTACCACCCTTTCTTCTGGTTCCATCGGTTGGAATGGGTGTCACATCTTCAATACGGCCAATCTTCAAACCAGAACGAGCCAAAGCTCTCATCGCAGACTGAGCACCAGGTCCTGGTGTTTTACTCAACTTGCCTCCGGTTGCTCGTACTTTAATGTGAAGTGCAGTAATACCTACTTCTTTGCATCTTTCCGCGACCTTTTGTGCAGCAGTCATCGCAGCATATGGGGAAGACTCATCTCGATCTGCTTTTACTTCCATTCCTCCCGTTCTACGTACAATGGTCTCACGACCAGAAAGATCTGTTACGTGAATGAACGTATCGTTGAAAGAAGCATAAATGTGAGCAACACCAAATAGGTGCTCACCTTCGCGAAGTGCCGGACCAAGTTTCACTTCTTCTGCAGCTTCTTGTGTACGCTTTTTAGGTGCCTAACAACATTTTCGTTCGATTACTAGGAAACAAATATCAACTTTACTAACCATTTTCGTTCAATACGACGTCGAGCAAAAACAATGCTGCGTTCGATCCACACCCCCAAACAACGATGTTCAATGTACAAGGAAAATCTTGCATGACGATGTCTTCATAAGAGCCTTGTTCTCCTGAAACACTTTCACGGGAACATTAAACAGAAAAATCAAGAAAACTCTCTTATCTGAACTTTTTCAGAGAAGAATAATATGCATGGTATTTTAAAAGGGCAATGAAACAAATGAACTAGAGACGATGTCATTAAAAAGTCAATTCGTAAATATTTATAAAATCATTGCATAAAGTTGCAAAAATTTTTCTCTTAATGACATGCCGCCGTAGCTTAGTTGGTAGAGCGTCGCACTAGTAATGCGGAGGTCATGAGTTCGAGTCTCATCGGTGGCTGATACTTTTTTGAAACAATTGCTTGTGAAGAAAAAAATAGGGATGGCGGTTTTCAAAGTTTTGTGGTATAGCAAAAGGCTATGAGTTTGAGTTGGTTGCGCTCTATTTTTGTTTCACCTTTACTTGAAAGTTTGAACTATTTTGCTACTCAAGAGCATTTTACTTTTGCTGGTGACACATCCATACTACTTCTGAAACAAACCCAGTCTCGCAAACATGCGTTTGTAGTAGAAGTAGATTTGAAAGCGCATACACTATGGATATCAGACGGGTCTTTTACTGTTAGCTCGGTCATAACGGAGGAGGCTGCACGACACTTGGAACAGGATTCGGAGTATGTCAGTGTGGCACAACTTCGTTTGGGTGAGATTATTTTACGCAAGTTTGACTTGGTGCTTGAGCATTTAAAGAACAACTGGAAACCTAAAATAGTTATTCATCAGTTTTATTACAAAGGGGAAATATTTGCTCCATTGGAAAATAGTTTGGACTTGGAACGCGATCCTACAGTTGGTCATCTGATAGAAACGTTTTCCAAAGTCATGTTAGAAGTGGGTAACTACAAAAGAGAAGCAGTGTTTCTTTTGTCTGGTTTATGGAAACAGGCATTCGAGTCGTCTAGAAGATGGAGACGGTTTGCTACTTGCAATGATATTTTAAAACTGGGCAAATTCGTGGAGGAAACGGCCTTTCACCAAGTTGAAAACGGAGTGGAAAACAGTATACCGTCATTCTCACCATGTTATGATGGAAAACCAGTTTCGTCCACAACGATAAAACAAGAATGCTATGAACTGAACAAGGATGATGATGAATGGGTGACAATGATGGCAACAGCTCAACCCAATTCTCAGTCATTCTTTTCTCCAGAGTCTCCACCACCATCATCCTTTGAAATTCAAGAAACCAATGAAAATGACGACACTCAAAGAGTTCAATCTGCAAACGAATCATGGACCCACGATGGTATCGACCAATTAGAGGAATATGAACATCTCGCAAACATTTCGACCAACTTGAGCCATTTTCCCGATGGTAAAGAATATCTTACACAACGTTTACAAGAACGTCAACTTTCACAACCATTTTCTGCTTTTCGTTCAGAGGTAGATATCTCACCTGTGGACGATATCTTGTCGAAACAACATCATTCTCAAAACCTAGAGATAGTAAAGGTATTTTCTATGCATATCCATGACTCGACTGATCCAAACCAAAGCGAGTTCAAAGAACAGAAAAAGATTTCTTCGATAGAAGAGTTGCTTGAAGAAAGGGAAAAGTGGCTTCGTTGTTCTTCTATCTACTCATTATTGAATCCTAAAAAGAGAAAAACCATTGCATAGTTCATAGTCTTCTATGAGTTTTATTCACATATATCATTTGAAATGGATATTATCTTTCATAAATGCTTCTAAACTGGCAATACATTCTTGACTCCAACCAGCGACTGGATTTCTCAGTAACTGTTGGAAATACTCGGGGAACGTAGCAATCAGTTTGTACAATGATAACTCAAGAGTATCCTTTATAGCGGAAGCACTTTTGTATTCTTCAGAAGACCAACGTCGGACCAGGCTAACTCTTAAATAAGAAGATAATGCCATGTGACATTGCAACATACTAGAAATAAGAACTGGTAATGAAACTTGTGCTTGGCCATACTTGTCGTGATCTCGACTTTCCGCTGTTATAAAGGCTATGGCTTGAATAGCCCATCTAATCTTTCGTTGTGCACCAAAGAGAGGCAACTCTAGCGAAGATTTTTTCGTATCCTTCTTGGCAACTTTGCTATCTTGACTTGTTTGGTATGTTGATATGGGCACTTTCTTAACTTCATTTACGCGCTTCCTTACCACAGAGCCCATACCAAAACTGCGAAGTTCTTCCAATTTCTGACGATCCGAAGTTGCTTCATTTACCTGTTTCCCACTATCGGGAATATCTGTTTTCAAAACATCATTCAATTCTTTCGTTAAACTATCCATACATTCTATGCAACTCATACAAACGATTTTCCATGTTTCCCCAGTAACATCCAAAAACAAGGCATGACAACGTTTCGAAAACCGAAGAGCTACTTGATACAAATCCAAAAATGCCAACCAGTTCACAATGGGTTGCCTTTTGCTAATTAATCCTTGGATTAGCCATTCATTGGTGCCTACAATATGACGAAGATGTTGAGGAGGCTCAAAGTCGATTCTTTGGGATGCAAATACTTTGAACATTTCTAATCCTATGAAACAATGGAAAAATAGTATCGATACAAGAATAACGATAGCAACCAAACTTGTTCCATCCGAAATGAAAACCAAATTCTTACACATGAACTGTCGATAGAAAGCATACACTAAAAGGATAAAGACAAAATAACCAACGGACTTGAAAGTTGTAGACAGAGCTGGATAAAAACGTTCTTTACAACGACGCACCCAAGGCAATAGACAATGAGGAAAATATATAAGAAATCTTTCATATTGAACTTGGAAGCTGTAGATCAGTCCAAAGAGTATTCCTATAAACCCTAAACGCAAAAGATTGTCTCCTACAATGATTTGACCTTTTTTAGAAAATACAACAGTGCTGAAAGCAGGAACGAGAAGAAATCCTGCAAAGGAACATGCGATAGCATGAATCCAACAAGCAGAACATTTTATGCCTCGGAAAAATCTTAAACGCAAGTTTCCACGTGCCGTAACTGGAGATAATACCAAGCAATCTGAATAAGACAACGCCAAAAATCCTGCAAGGCAAACAAGACAACCAAGTCCTTGCGTAGTATAAACTGTACTCGAGGCAAAAGGCTCTCCATCTTGAAGGGTTGAAAGTGGCAAGCCCAACACCGACGGCAACCACAGTTGAGTAAGGAAACAGTACAATCCAAACGATAGTAACTCCAAAGAGACTGCCCTTACGAGTGCTCTTCCATAAACCAATTCTTCTGTAATTGGACTTATATGAGCTGCAAGTGTTGCCTCAACTTGACTGGTTTCAGCTACCGACATGCATCAACCAAACAACGAACCACTAAAATTTGTCATCAACTTGGTTTACTGAATTGGAATGCTTTTGCTTTATTATTCTTACAAAATACTTTTAAGATTCGAACTAATAGAAATGAATACTTTTTCTATTTTGAAACCGAATGTCATCGAATTTCTAAGGAAATATTTTTGGCGGGAACTTTCTGCATTGATATTGGAGTTATTCGTCATTATCTCTCTTCGTGGATAATGAACCAACTTTATCAGGAAAACAACCAAAACCAAGTAAAAGATATTGTGGCTGAAGAAGTTTCACTCTTGTTTTTCAAGTTTCTAGAAACATTTGAAGATGAAAATATAGGAGAAGAGACCCATTCATTTGTATATTACAGACAGCTAGAGGAACTACGTCAAAATGAAAGGACTACTTTATACATCGACTATATGCATATCATTCAGTTTGACGAGACTCTTGCTAATGCAATCGAATCCAATTATTACAGGTAAAACTTACAAAATATCCTCGAAAAACTACTGATTTGATCAACTAAGATTCGAACCTTATCTACGTTCAAGTGCTACCGAGTTTGGTAAAAAACACTTTGCAGAGTATATGAAGACAGAACAGGGTCAAACAAAACAACTTTGGGTTTCTATCTACAACTTTCCTCAAGTTCACAAGCTTCGGGACTTGAGAAGTAACAAAGTAGGTTCGCTGATGGCAATCAGTGGAACTGTTACAAGAACTTCGGATGTACGCCCAGAGCTTTTAAAAGGCTGTTTCGTATGCAAGAATTGTGGACATCAATCAGAAAATATTGAACAACAGTTTCGATACACGGAACCTCCTATCTGTACAGCTTGTAACAGCAAACATAATTGGACTTTAGATGTGACCAAGTCTCTGTTTGTAGATTGGCAGCGCATCCGCTTACAAGAAAATTCCAATGAAATTCCTGCTGGTTCCATGCCACGTACAATAGATGTGATTATACGAAATGATGATGTCGAAGTTGCCAAAGCAGGTGATAGATGTATATTTGTTGGCAGCTTGATTGTTATTCCAGAGCCTACCAGTTTGGCCGCAGCTGGAGAAAGGATTGAATTGACAGGGCCTAAAGACTTCCGAACGGAAGGTGTTACCGGTGCAAAGGAATTTGGTTCTCGAGAACTCAACTATCGAATATCTTTCTTAGCCTGTTATGTTTGTCATTTAGAATTGTATTCAAAACCTAGAAGTCTTCATCGCACTTCTGAGATAGAAGATGATGCCGAGCTTGTTATGGAATCCTTTTCAGCTGAGGAGCGACAAGAAATCTTTTCGATGCGTTCAACTCCCAATTTATATCAAGCATTGGTAGATTCTGTTGCACCCACAATATATGGACACGACGAAATCAAAAGAGGAATCTTACTGATGCTCTTTGGTGGAGTTCATAAAGTTACTGATGAAGGAATGAACTTACGAGGTGACATCAACATTTGTATCGTTGGAGATCCAAGTTGTGCGAAAAGCCAGTTTTTGAAATACGTTTGTAACTTTTTGCCTAGAAGCGTTTACACATCAGGAAAGGCTTCTTCAGCTGCTGGCCTGACTGCCTCTGTTGTGAAAGATGCAGAGACAAATGAGTTTTGTATGGAAGCTGGAGCTCTCATGTTGGCAGACAATGGCATTTGTTGCATTGATGAATTTGATAAGATGGACTTGAAAGACCAAGTGGCCATTCATGAGGCAATGGAACAACAAGTAAGTAGCCTTGCTTGCTCTAGAGCAAAACTCATATATCTAAATTACCTTTGTAGACAATATCCATTGCAAAAGCAGGTATTCAGGCAACCTTGAATGCGCGAACTGCAATCCTAGCTGCTGCCAATCCTGTTGGAGGAAGATACGATCGATCGAAAACTTTAAAGCAAAATCTGGCCATGAGTGCTCCAATTATGTCACGTTTTGATTTATTCTTTGTGATTCTTGACGAATGTGAAGAAGTTTCTGACTATCATATCGCAGAATATATTCTAAAAATTCATCAGCACACTCAAACTACTACTACAACTCCATTTTCGCAGGTACTTACAATATTTTCATTTTTATATATACATATATGCAAATAATCCTATTAGGAACAACTTAAACGGTATATCAAATACGCAAGAACTTTACATCCTAAATTAACAGAAGAAGCCAACCAATTGCTCGTTCATTACTATCAGAGAATACGACAAAGTGATTCACAAGGTGGCAAGACTTCCTACAGAATAACTGTACGACAGTTAGAAAGCATGATTCGACTATCCGAGGCATTGGCTCGTTTACATTTAGATGATCAAGTGCATCCTAAATATGTGAGAGAGGCGGCAAGGCTTCTTAAAAATAGCATTATTCACATAGAATGTGAGGATATTTCTTTAGAAGATGAGAATGTACTTTCATCGACTACTCCTAACACACAAATACCATACGAGTCAGTGGCCAATAGAGAGAACAGGGAGCCTAATAATCTATCTTCCGAACAGTCAAATAGTGCCAATGAAAAGAAAGATAAATTACGAATCAGTTTTCAAGAGTTTCAGATATTGACGAATCGAATAGCTCTATTTCTAAGAAGAAAAGAGGCAGAGGGAATTGCTGCTGTTCCTCAACGTGAAATTGTAGATTATCTATTGGAAGTAGAAGATGAAGAATCCGAAATTCAAACGGAACAAGCATTATTAGAGCAAGCAAAGAAAATGAAACTCGTAGTCAATCGCTTGGTAAAGAAGGAACGAATTTTGATTGACATATCACAAAACGATGATGAGACAACTTCTAAAGAAGAACGACTTTTAGCTCTTCACCCTAATTTTGTGTTGGAATAAATGTCTACCAACAACTCATGTTTCTAACAGATATATTACAAGTTGGTTGAATCTTCAAAGAAGCCAACGACTGCAGTCCAATCACCGGAACAAAATACTTTTTCCACATGAAAGTGATCTAAGCCTTTTACCAACCGAGGAATGGCGCTGGGTTGTAGAGTACCAATACCTAATTGACCAGCAAAATTGGCACCCAAACTATATAATTTTCCATCGGTTGTCACTAAACAAGAATGATTAGAGCCTGCAGCAATATCTCGAATTCTTCCATTTCTAAGACCATCTAACCAACTTATACGAGACAAGTACGAAAGCTGAGCATAATTATGATGTCCCAATTGTCCCCATCGTCCAAAGCCACAAGAATAAACTGTTCCATCTTTAATAAGAATAAGTGTATGATGAGCACCACAAGCAATATCTGTTGCAACTCGTTGTCCAATTCCTTGCACTCTTTGAGGAGTTGGACGATAATCATTTCCATCCTTCCAAGGTTCCTCTTTATTTCCCAATTGTAGCCACTGATTACTACCACAAGTCCAAACACTGCCATCTTCCATTAAGAATGCTGAATGTGCATCACCACAACAAACCTTTTGTACTCGAATGTCTTTGGGTACAACAACAACTCCTGGAGTTTCACAATTATCTTCAGATGTAACTTGACCTCTTCCTAGTTGTCCAAAGGAATCCGATAATCCCCATGAAAGTACAACACCCTGTTTGGTCAAAGCCAAACTATATCTAATTAGTCAAAACATAAGCTCTCATTCTCCATTACAACTTACCAATGACTCTTTCCACAATGAATATGATCTACTTTATGTTCTCCAATCCAATTTCGAGATACCTTATTCAACACAGCAGACTCTGAAAACTCAGCTCCAAACAATTCACCTTGTTGGCTCCAAGCCAAAAGTTTCTGACCTATTGGTGATAAAGCTATACCTCTAAAAGCAACATTTCCTGATTCCAATTGGTGAGGTTCGCTATCTCCAAAAGCATCATCGACATGAAATAAAGATACAACTCCTTTCTTTGAAAGAAAAGCGAAGGACGACTTCCAATACAAGACACTTTGAATATCCGGACATTTTACTTGTGCAATACGTGGCAAAGTGGATTTCCTACTAACTGATGTCTTAGAAATATGGGTGGAAGCAACTTCTTCATCTAGATGCTTTGTTGTTGACGATGGATCGTTTAGACTTCCCCAGAATAACAGTCGAGTAGCTTTCACCGCTTCGTTTTCATCTTTCGACTGAAAGGAAAACCAGGAAAATAGGTTCCAAGGTTCTTTCTTTTTAACTTCATCAACAACTGTTTCTGCATAAGAAACTTTGTAAGAACACGAGATAGCTATTGTAGCGGCTACAAGTTTTATTTTCCAAGACATTGTGGATTGCAGTTTGGATCATTCATTTTGTTGGGTCTCATGAAGAGAATGGCTGTTCCCAGCGACTCTAAAAGTCTTCAAAAACTTCACGAATCACCCAAAGATGAAGAAACTTTAAAAACCTTTACAGAATCAGCTAGTAATACTGGTGCTTCACTTGGAGACAAAAAGTGTTGGAATTGGAGACAAGTTTTCTTTTCAAAGGCTTATTGGGGACTCGTGTTGCTTCGGTTGATTTTGTTATGGTCTCCAGGTTATATTTCCAGCGATGAGTATTATGTAAGTAATATGATGTATCTTTCAAAATCTCAACTAAACAACTTATAGTATACGGACTGGGCTAGTAGAGATGTATTGGGTTTGCCCGTTGTTGTTCCTGAGGAAATGGATCTCAGTCCTCCTTGTCATTCAGCACTGGCAA
Source organism: Galdieria sulphuraria (assembly GCF_000341285.1). NCBI lineage: Eukaryota > Rhodophyta > Bangiophyceae > Galdieriales > Galdieriaceae > Galdieria > Galdieria sulphuraria. The sequence continues at coordinate 92,317 of NW_005178467.1, forward strand.
TGTTTCTCATATCAGGTTACCCTTTGTATCTATTCAAGTTACTTAAACAGTCTCTCAAAATAGAACACTATTTGGTTAGTCTCTGTGGAAGCAACTTTGCGAATATTATCTTTCGATCGGGTTTAGCAATATTTTTGCTTCCCCGTATTGTTTCATTTCTTCTATCCCTGTTTCAAGATATTTTAATCCTAAAGCTTTGTGAGAGGAAAAAGTCTTTTGCAAGGAATGCATTGTTTGCCTTTGGTCTTTCTTGGCCAGCATTGTGTCTATTTCCAAGACCGACCACTGCAATATGGCAGTCGATCTGTCTCTTAATGATACTCTTATCTCTTTTACGTGTAGAGAAGATAAGAAATGTTTTTTCTCTTTATGCTTTTGCCACAGCTTTGGGAATATCCATCGACCCAACTTTTATTATATATGCTGCAGGTCTATTACCTCTTCTTCTATTCGGCTCCAATGCTTCCCTTAAGAAGTATATGATCGCTGTTTTCATCGGCTTGGTTACATTTCTATTCACGTGTTTCATCTTTATTCTATTTGACTCTTTCTACTTTGGTACTTTGTACATTTCCCTAGCAGGAAAGGTTATCCACGATCCACTGGAATTGTGGAACCAATCAACAGATTTTCTTTCTCATCATCATTCATCTTTGAAAGAGTTGTTGTTTGCTATTTCTCTACGAGGCAAATTATTGGTAACTAGTTTCAATTATTATGCGACAGTGGTTCCTTGGAAGTCTTGGTTACGTTTTCAGTTTCAAACTGATTTTACGCATATTTTGTATCATTTACCGGTGTTGATGGGTCCCTGTTTGTTTCTTTTATTCGGATATATGGCAAGCAATTCAACCAGCATGTACAAAGAGTTGATGGACGAATACAAAAAGATGACCGCCACAGAGTCCAAAAAAAAGAAAAGGAAAAGGGCATCCAAGTCGTCTCAATCCAAGAAACAACAAGAAGAAGCCTTTTTTGAACCCATCGAGTTGGCCATCATGTTGGCATTCTTTGCCTTGTCGTTTTCGCATCCACAAGAAATCACTCAACTAGCACCCATCATGATATGTTTATCCATGATGACTGCAAATGACGTGTTCGGTGCGAAGAAGAAAAGTTGGATGCAGCATTTGTTTATCGCTTACAGCGTTACCGGTATCGTGGTTTTTGGAATATTGCATCAAAGTGGAGTGGTGTCTTGGTTATTACGTGAAAGTATTCAACCCACAGTGAATGCTTCCCATTTGGTATACTATCGAACGTTTCGCCCACCTCCAAGTTTACTCGGTGAAAAACTTGGACAGTTTCAGTTGTATCATTTTGGAGAAAATGTGACGTCGGAACAACTCTTATCCTTTTTGTCCGACCTAGAAACGATGAGTAACGACCAGCCCATCTTTGTGGGTACATCAGCTTCTGTGCCTTTACATTATGACGAATTGCAAGCGCAGAAAACATTACCATTTCATTTAACTGTCACAGACTTGCCTTCAACTTCTTATGGTCTATTGACTGAAAGCAAATTTGTGATATATCGCTATTGGTCAAGAATATCAGCAGCAGTACATGATACTACAGTACATGAATAAAGCATTTAAAAACACAAATATGACAAGGCTGTATTGGAATAATAAACCTTCTCATAACAACAAAGAGTTGAACAATATCAATTTCAACTCAAAAAGAAATTTTTAGGTCCCACCGAGAATTGAACTCGGATCTACAGATTCAAAGTCTGTCGTGTGGGTCAACAACGTTTCTAACCATTACACCATGGGACCAAACAATAAAAAAGAAGAGTTTTGAATTTCTTTGAAGAAAACGACGTGTTAACCCTTTATCCAATCAATAGCTTGTTGCACAATGCAAGTCATATTAGAGTCAGGACCATAAACTTCAATAGGTATATCTAATTCATCTCCAAGTTCTTCCATTAAGCGTAGTCCCGTTTCGTAATTGGGGCCACCACGTCGAACAAAAACTTTCAGCTTTGCCACTTGAAGTTTTCCATGAAAGTCCTTGAGAGCTTGAATAATGCCAGCAAACGTTGCAGCAATATCTGTAAAGTTCGCAACGCCACCTCCAACCAATAACGCACGCTTCTTTCCATCGGGATATCTGGTTGCTAAATCAAGAATGGTTCTAGCAAACAAATAGGTCTGCACAGGTAATAAGTTAACCAAATTGAAAGGATACAATATCAATAAACTCTTCATCTTACCTCTTCTTCTTTTGGATTACCACTGTATTCTGCATAATTTGCCAATTCATCTCCCATACCTAAATCAACTACAGTATCAGCGTAAATCACACTCGCCCCACCACCAGCGACCATGGTCCAAATATGGCCTTTTGGATGAATCAGAGTGAGTTTCAAAGATGCACCAGACTTTTCGTCCAAAGAACGAATAAACTGCTCTTCATCTGTAAACTGGGAACCCCAAGACTATCAATAGGAAATGAAAAAATGTCAACAAAGACCAACTCATACTATAGATAAAAGCTACCTCTGGAAATTCAATCTTCAACCATTTCTTTTGATTTTTAAACACTGCATAGGTATCCAACTCACATCTCATATCTAAAGGTATCACATGATTTCTATCATTCAGCGTCAATGGATTCATTTCCAGGAAAGTCATGTCTAAATCCTCAAAGACCAAATAACAGCCTTTTATAAACTGCTCCAATTGCTCACGAATTTGGCGGCTTATGTCTTGGTTGGCCAATAAGGTATCCAAAACTATAGGCGATTCACCTGCTGGAATGACGACCTTGAGTTCATGTCGTCGTTAATAATGCTAAACTAACGTATAGAGATAAATTCATTGCAAATACCTGTTTGACTTTATCCCAGTGTTTTTCAATATCGATACCTCCACAACAACCAAAAGACACCAGATTACCCTCTCGACAAGACTGGATAGAAAAATAATACTCAGCGTCATGCTCGACAAAGGGTTCTACGATAAAGTGAGTTATCCGACCTCTTATTCCTTCGACCTAAAGCAAGTCAGTGATAGCTGCTCACTCAAAAAAAGCAACGCCAAACCTCCAAACTAGAACCAATTAAGTTTTCGATAGCTTTGGAAGCCTCTTCCAAACTTAGATTCAACTTTACAAGATTACTCTTTCCGCGCTTGCCAAATAACATATCTGGTTTCACCACCAGTTTATTTTCCAACAGCCAACTCTTGTCCTTGCTCCAGACGTCCAAGTGCTGATCGCCAAAACCATTTTCTTGCAAGGTAGTTTCACCGTCAACTTGAGTCTGGTTGTTTTCAAAGTCAGAAGACATATCCGCCAACTCTGTCAGAGAAGGACCTCCATATGTTACTTGAATAACTTGAACAGGAATATGAATCCCTTGCAAACGTTTCAAGTGCCATGTGAGCAAGCGCTTTGCGTCGTATTCTCTTATCTTCTTTCTTGCCATATCCCAATTCACCACGAAAGAAAAATGTATAAAATTGGCGCCATCTTTAAGATTTCAATCAGTCGAGAAATCTAATCAGGAAATCCACATATGTGATATATTTATATATATGTGTGTTTGTGTGTTTGGGTGTAATGATTACTTTTAGATTTCCTTTCTTTTTGTTACAGGATTGAAATGCTCTTGAAAAAACACACTTCCAACAGCTCCATTTTGACATCCTAGGAAATTTGGTACAACATGTCACTTTTATGACTAAGATGGGACTTCCATAATAATGAGGCCGTATTCAAATTTTGGCGTTCAGGATTGAGAGACCGATATATTTATTATTTATTTCCAAAACGATGAACGTTCCTTCCAAATCCCCTGTACAACTTTTTTCGAAAGAGACTCAAGCTATATTCTTTAACTATAAGCCGCAACCCATACAACGTATGCTAGACTTTGACTATGTCTGTAAACGGAAGAATCCTTCTGTTGCTGCAATCGTAAACCCTCAAAGTGCAAGTGGCGGTTTTCAAAAGGCGTTTTTTGGACGATGCGAAATAGCCATTCCAGTATATGACTCGATAGAAGAAGCCTCCTCGAAACATCCGAAAGCAGCCGTGTTTATCAACTACGCTTCCTTCCGTTCCGCGTTTGAATCTTCTTTGACAGCCTTGCAGCAGCCAACGATACAAACTGTGGTTATCATAGCAGAAGGAGTTCCCGAACGAAATACCAAAGTGTTGATTGCTCGAGCGAAACAATATAACAAGATTGTCATAGGACCCGCCACAGTTGGTGGAATTCAAGCTGGATCATTTAAAATAGGAGATACTGCTGGTACGATAGAGAATATATATCGTTGTAAACTGTATCGTCCAGGTTCTGTTGGTTTCGTATCCAAGTCAGGTGGACTATCAAATGAAATGTATAATGTGCTTGCACGAACGACAGATGGAATATTTGAAGGTATTGCTATTGGAGGAGACACGTATCCAGGTTCCACATTAGCTGATCATGTTTGGAGGTTTGAGCAGATACCTAATATAAAGATGATTGTTGTTCTAGGTGAATTGGGTGGCAGAGATGAATATCAAGTTGCGGAAATGGTAAAGAAGGGACTCATAAAAAAGCCCATTGTTGCTTGGGTTTCAGGTACATGTGCCAGTTGTTTTCATGCTTCTGAGGTTCAGTTTGGACATGCTGGTGCTAAATCTGGTGAAAGTGATACTAGTGCCTTATCTAAGAATGCTGCTCTAAAAAGTGCAGGCGTACATGTTCCTGATTCTTTTGAAGCATTTGCGGAACACATTCAACTTGTATATGAACGTCTGGTAAAAGATGGAGTTATCATTCCTGCTGTTGAGATTGCACCAGAAATTCTTCCAAAGGACTTGCATACTGCTTTAAAAGAAGGTCACATTCGAAAAGCAACTCATATTGTTAGTACGATAAGTGATGATAGAGGAGAGGAGCCACTTTATTTAGGGATACCTATTTCGGAAGTGATTCAACAACAAATGGGTATAGGAGATGTTATTTCTCTGCTTTGGTTTAAGAAAAAGTTGCCAAGATGGGCATCGAAATTCATTGAAATGTGCTTGATAGTTGCAGCAGATCACGGACCTTGTGTTTCTGGCGCTCATAATACTATTGTTACAGCCAGAGCAGGCAAGGTATGAGGACTTACATGATTCAACTGTACTATTCTAACTTTATTGTTGATGATAGGATTTGATCTCTTGTTTGTGTTCAGGGTTATTAACTATTGGACCTCGTTTTGGTGGTGCTATTGATGATGCAGCAATCAACTTTAAGAAAGCCTTGGACAATAGTGTACCACCAGATGTATTTGTAGAAGATTTGAAGCGTCAAGGCCGCCGTGTGGAAGGAATTGGTCATCGTATAAAGACAGCAGAAAATCAAGATAAACGAGTTGAGTTACTTTGCCAATATGCAAAACAGCATTTTCCAGCCATGAAGTATTTCAATTACGCTCGAGCCGTAGAGTCTTATACTTTACAAAAGGCTAACAATTTAGTATTGAACATTGATGGCTGTATTGGCTCACTTTTAGTTGATTTACTTTCTTCTTGTGGTTGTTTTCATGAACAAGAAGTGAAAGAAATATTAGAATTGGGTGCCTTGAATGGTCTTTTTGTATTAAGTCGTTCCATGGGTCTTATTGGACATGCTTTAGATCAAAAGAGAATGAAACAGCCTTTATATAGACATCCTACAGACGATGTTTTATATGCTACCGAATGAAGAAGTAATGACATTTTCCTCGTCTTCTCTTTTTTTTTTGGAAAATAAAAGTTGGGTGGAAAATTTTTTTCGTATATGGAATGGAAGAACATAATGCTTCCAGTTCTATGCCTCGTTTAAAGTATTCAGGGTCTGAAATATCAACCAGTTCTTTGGGTAATCTTTCTAGGACTTCCAGTGAGCAGGATGTGATACAAATAGACTCTCTTCAATGGAAAGAAGATTGGCAACACTTGGAGAACTTGTGTCGTTCTTATCAAGAACGTATTGCTTCCTTGGAAGATGAGATTCAAGCACTAGTCACAGCTGAAACTTCACAGTCTTCTATTTTGAGTCAATATAAAGCAAGAAATGCGGATTGGAAGGGGCGCGGTTGTATGCAACGTGAACACAAACTCCCTCGCCTATTGGAAGAAAGACTTTTCACTATAGCCATTCATCTATTTGAAGGTGAGGTCCTAAGACTACGGCAAGAACTTGAAAGGACTGTGCACCATTTGGAACAATTGCCTCAGACTGTGGAAGCAGCTGATCGTTTGATTACTCAAGAGTTGCAAAGGATACGCTTATTGGATACAGTTATGCCCACTTTTCAGTTTCCGGGAAATGCAGTAGCCTTTGAAGCCATTATCAAAGGATATTCCACTGTTGAGGATGTCGAATATGTCAAAGAGTTGTGTCTTATTCTACAAACCGGAAACTGGGAACAACTGTTTACAAAGTTTTTTCGTGCAGTTGTTCTTTTTCGGGATCATCAGTCCATCGAGTTGCAGAGAAGAGATAGAGAGTTGGATCCCAGTTGGTATAAAGAACCTTGGTATTATACTTATGTTCAATATTTTGGTACAAAAGACAACAATCGAAGTACCTTTGATGATCTTATCGAAATGTTACCGTATTTGGAAAGTTTAGGGTTTCGTAATTTATATTTGTTACCACATTATGAGTCACCTCTTGCAGATGGAGGTTACGATGTGAGGTATAGTTGTCTTTTGAATTCAAAGCACGAGTATATAAAAGTATTGTGGATATAGTTCTTATCGAGCTAGAAAGAATCTGGGTGGTCAGGAAGCTTATTTAAGGTTTATGAAAGTGGCAATTTTGAAAGGTTTTCGAGTAGCTACGGATGCAATATTGAATCATACTTCAGTTGAGCACAGTTGGTTTCGACGAGCTAGAAGAGGAGATAAGAGATATCTTGATTATTACTTGATAAGGAATGGTAGAAAGAAGATTGGAGAAGTGGAACGAAATGGCGATATTATTTGTCGTTATGAGGATCCTGATAAGACCATTAGTGAGAGAGTTTGTATATTTCCGGATGTGGATCGCACACATGGCCTTTTAGTAACCCAAAACAAAGACACAGTTGTACAATTTTATCGAAGTTTTTATCCTTTTCAAGTAGATTTAGATCTCCGAAATGTTTCTGTGTTGGATGAAATATTTCATATTTTAGGTGAAGAAGTCAATCAAGGCATATTAGGAAAGAGAATGGATGCCATACCTTATTGGATAAAGAAACCAGGAACAAGTGGGGATTCTTTAAAGGAGACTCATGTTTTACATTCTCTTTTGAAGACTTATTTAAAGCATCTTTCATCTCGAGTTGTTATTATTCCAGAAGTAGTGAAAAGTGCTTCATCTGCTGCATCGTTTATTGGAAAAGAAATGCAACTTTTGGGACAACCATGTAGTTCAGAAGGTGACTTGTTATTGGCTTTTGAAATGCAGGTAAGAAATAGAACAAGTTGAGATAAGGAATCCATTGTATGAAATGTTTCTTATTAGGCCCAATTGCGAGAAATGAATTACTTACAAACTGTTGTTCCATTTTGGAAACTATTTTTTCAGTTGCCTCGATTACCTTCCAATGCAGAATGGCTCAATTTGTTAGAACATCATGATGAAACCTATCTTAGTTTCTTCTCAGATCAAGTAGGAAACTCTTTTTAGAATGAAAATGGCTTACTTATTGTTATAGGTGAGACCTTTCATAGCTTCCTATATTGAAGAACATGGAGGTGTAGTTTATAAGAATCAAACGAGTGCTGGTTGCAGATATGCCGATTGTTTGAATCATCATGTTGAGAGATTAGCAACAGCTATTTTTACTCTTTATATGTGTCCAGGAGTTCCCTTAATCTACTATGGCTTAGAGATTGGATGGGGAAACAATCCTTCACATGCAACTTTTGCACAGCATTGGCAACAAGAAATATTCAAGAAATTTGAGTTGCATATGTCAGAAGAGAAATGTTTTGATCCGCGAGAGTTGCAAAGAGGTCCTATTCCAAAGACTAAGTTTGAGGAAGCTATGAATGAGAAGATCCCAACCATTGAGTTGATACGCCGATTGAATTATTTGAGAAGGCAAAGGAATAGCCTTTCAGCAACTGCTCAGGTAAGTGAAAAGGCTATTTTTTGTATTTATTACTCATCTTGATAAGATACATCCTGTTGATTCCGGTCATATTTGTTTGTTCAGCATGATTCGAGTTGCCATCGATGATGAGCCGTTGTTATGTGTTGCCAATCTTTCCAACAATCAGATGTGTTTGACTATTCCTAATTGGCAACTTAAGCAATATCTTTCAGTAAGTGAGAAACAAAATGAATAGGGATACAATTGATTCTCTTTGTATAGATTGACGAAATGACGCATATTGCTATGACTGATTTACTAACCGAACAAAACGTTGTCTTAATCAAACAGAAGGAAGACCCTCATTATTTATTAGACTTGCCTCCCTTTTCAAGAGCCATTCTAAACAAGTACATCAGATGAAGCTGCAAGCCTAGAGGGAATGAAAAGCTTATTCTTCGAAGATGAACAGCACAAGAAGAGTTCAAAACATGGTTGGAAGTCTAATTGATTGTCAAAAGTATATAAGATAGCTGTCATTATACTTTAAATGATATTTGGAGAATGGCATTACTACTTGAATATGTCTTGCTTTTGTTTGATAACCTAGACACTAGTGAAAACCTGCACAAATACCACAGTATATATGAAGTTGGACTGAGCTTTGTAAGTCTTCTCTGTTTCGTAAACTATCTTCGACACCCAAAACATGATTTGCAAATTTCATTGATAAAATGTCTTCCATAGCTTAGATGCTTTCTCAGGCTGTAGGAATAGTTTTAGGTGTGCACGCATGCTTCTTACCTTTTCTTTGGTATTTACTGTTGCCGAGCATTTCTTTCGATTTCACTAAACTTGCATAGGTGCTTTAAGAGCGCACCTTTTTGTCCTTCTACCAGCACCACAGTTTCTACTTTCATAAAAATCTGCAATGATTTCGTTGCAAGTCAAAGAATTTCACCTGATCGAGTGAAAGTTGTTGACCTTGGAAGTGGAAGTGGAACTGTTCTATTTGCAGCAGCCAAGCAGGTATACTGAGTTATTTGAGTGTCTAACTGATGGTAACACTGAAAGTAAGGGGTTTTGTTCTGTTGGTTACGAAAGAAATCCTTGGCTTGTTGCTTGGACCAGGGCAAAAATAAAAACTCAAGGTAAGACTTTGTTGACTTTTGTGTCCATCCGATTACTTGTCTCACACTTCGTTCTCATTCATGAAGGACTATCTTCCCTTGTGAGGATCTATCGACAATCTTTGTTTTCCGCTGACCTATCTGACGTGAACATTGTTTATTTCTTTGCAGTACCTTCCATGCTTTCTGATTTAGTTAGTATCTTTATTATATTGAGTTGCTTTATAGACATTCTTTAGGAAAGAAAGTTAGATGATGATTTGCCTATCAATCGTCCTGTTCTTGTAGTGTCCAATGGCTTCTCATTGCCAAATTGGAAATATCAACAACTGAAGAAAGGTTTATATATTTATTTGCGCGAACCGAAAACAACAAAAGTGGAATCAGAAAAGAATATGAAAGATATATTTCAATAATCTTTGGACGAATACAGTTTATAGAACATGGACATCATTCTCGCAAATATCGCTACCGTTGTTCTATATAAGTGAAGCCATCAAAATAGTTTCTGCTCTTCTCCTGAGGAAACATATCTTTCATTCCCTTCTTATTCTTCAACTTTGCTTCCATCTCAGACATGTCAAAGTCGGCTTTCTCTCCAGTAAAAGTATCATCAAAGTTGCCTGCGTAGAAGAAGAATGTGAAGATGTCTCATGATATATGTGATCTTGCCTACCAATATAGTCATCTGAAAGCATTTGTGGCTTCCAGGGTGCCGAAATTTCTCTTCTGTACAATTTTTCGAAATCTATTGAGCGAAAGAAAGAATGTTCTTTAATTTCATCGGCTCCCTCTGATAACATAATGAGATAAGCATAACATGAAATAAGAAAATACTTACTTGGTCCACTTCCCAACCGCTTATGAGGGTCGCGTTGCAACAATGCCTGTATCAAATTTCTCGCGTCTCTATTTCATGCCAATAAGAAATGACAACTTAGCTACAGGATAAACCTTACGTAGAGAGAATGCTGGGATCATTGGTGAGCTTAAGCTCTGCTTTAAGTATCTTTTCATACATCGAATTCAAATTTTGTGAATAAAATGGTGGCAACCCTGTTAACATTTCACAAATCAAGGTACCAAGAGACCACCAGTCAACTGGAATCCCATGACCCGAGCCATTCAGGATCTAAAAGTTACTTGAGTGCTAAAAAACAAATGAAATTATCCAAAATCTACCTCTGGGGCTAAATATTCGGGTGTACCACAAAAAGTGCTTGCCTGCGCTTCTGGATCGTTCAGAATCTTGCTCAAACCAAAGTCGGCAAGTCTGATGTGACCTTCTGCATCTAACAAAATATTTTCGGGCTTGAGATCCCTATGACAAGGATTCAAAGAAACAACTGAGCTACGAATCTTAAAACTTACCTGTATATAATATTTAATGAATGAAGATGTTCCAGTGCAAGAAGTATTTCAGCTGCATAAAGCCTTACGCGCTCTTCTGAGAAACGTCCTTCCTTCTTCAAATGGTAAAACAGTTCACCTCCACCGCAAAAGTCCATCTAAACTAACTCAAAACTCAACACATTTTTGGAACAAGTTGGTTCTTACCACTAAGTACAATTTGTCTTCTGTTTGAAAGGCATATTTCAACGATACTATATAAGGATGCTTGATGTGCTGCAAAATGCTTCTTTCTGCCCGAGTATGTTCAACCTGATTTCTAGCAATTATAGTACTCTTTAACAGAATTTTCATAGCAAAAATCTTCAAAAACTTTTAAGCAAAAATAGAATAATTTCAAATATATCTACCTCCCCAGTATTCTTCTTGCGAACTTGAAGCACCTTAGCAAAACTACCCTTGCCGATGGTCGCGATGGGTTCAAAGTCATCGACACTAACTTTTGCTCCAAAAAGCGTCGAAGTACTATGTCTGTTTGCTACTGACATTTTCCAAGAATTGCTTTCTGAACGCCTTGAAAGAGAGGGTGCTTCTCCCTCAACACTCCTAGTGACTTCTTTCTTTGGATATCTGCCTTGGGATGAGTCGGAAGAAGGACCTCTCCACTCGTAAGAACTCACATCTGCCTCTTTTAAGTCATATGCGTGGGGTGGTCGACTTGGATGTTTCACGTTTCCATAATCATCTTCGGTTACTGCGGCAGCATAAGCGCCTGCGTATCTTTGCTGTTTCTTGCTGTGTTTCACACTCAGTTTCTCGGGAACTGGAACCTTATTTCCCATGCAAATAACTTCTTTGGCCACTTCTTACAAAATACGAGCGGGAGTTCCCTAGAAGGAGTAAATAGGTTGAACACATACAAGGCATCTACAACTCATGCCACGAACTCCAATTTTTCAAAGAAAATGACATAAGAGCGGAAATGAGTGCTTCCAGCAACAACAGGGAATGCTAAGAGTCATGATCTTTGACTTGCAAAGAAAACAGTTGTTGTATAATATTGCAAATGTCTTTCCATCATTTTGCACCAACGAAAAATACTTGAAATGAGTTTGAGGGCTAACAGATTCCAAGGTCTAACTAAAAGCCAAAATTGATAACTTTGTATTCTGTAAAAGAATAGTACAAATAACTCATTTCAAAACTTTAGAAATATGATAATTTTAGATAGATACTTTAAGGACCTTTGTAAATGGCCATTCCATTTGTCTCTACAAGTGAATGTCACCTTATTACAATTTTGCCATTTTATATCTTAAACACAGATATTTGATATTCCGGGAAGCCCTAGAAATAAAACTACCTATTCACAGCTTTATCATGATTCTAAAGAAACTCTGAGAATGAACATGGACAATACCAATGCCAGGAGCAACTAAACTATCCTGTATTACAAGTTCCCTTTCAACTCTCAGTCCATGATTTTTTGAAGAAGTCTCTTCTAAAAAAGGCAGTAAAGTGTCCAAGACCATTGCTATAAGATACGGAAGATAACCATCGCAGAATACTGCATAGAAGATTATTCAAGCTGTAGAGACAAAAAGAAATGTAAAAGAAAGTACTTTTTTGACATACGTATTATACGGAGTGTCTCCGAAATCGATTGACTGAAAATTTTTGTCGAGCAAGGTCTACAGAGACAGAAGAATGGTAGTGAAGGAACTGACGTCGAAAACAGACTTTGATCACGCTATCCAAGCAGATAAGTTGGTACGAGAAGGAAACTTTCTTTTTAAAGTCATTAAAAATTTATCTAGGTCGTCATAGACTTCTATGCAACTTGGTGTGGACCTTGTAGAATGATTTCTCCCTACCTCGAAGAACTTTCTTCGGACGCTACTTTGAACGAAAAGGGTGTCCTTTTCTACAAAGTCGACGTTGACAAGTTAGCCGATGTTGCACAAGAAGTTGGTATCACGGCGATGCCCACTTTTATTTGTTATAGGAAAGGGAAGAAGGTGGAAGAGCTGGTTGGGGCCTCAAAGGACCGACTAAAGCATATGATAGAAAAAAACGCCTAGTTCGTTTTTACTTTTGAAGTATTCAAATCGTTTAGTATTTGTTTCTTTTTGAAATATGTGGTACTTTTGTTGTTATTTTGTTTTGGCGTGAATATGGGTTGATAAAGGTAACATTTCAACCACTCAATATGCGTTACAGCACTCGTCAGTATTTACCAAAAAGTTCCTGTGGTGGTCTCCTAATACTTTGAAAATTACCTAGAAAACTACTTTCCTGTCTCGAAGTCAGGATTTATCTCCCAAGTGGTAAAATGTGTGATATGTCTAAAACGAAAACAAGTATTCATATGTATTCCTGATCACAACAACGACTCAACAATATCTGTTGAAGCTCCTTATGTCGAAGGTAGTGGAGAATAATGTGACAAGTCTATCTTTACCAACTCACTTGTAAGCATTGTCTCAAGAAACAGAAACCGAAGAAATGTAAATGTTCTCCTTTCGGAAAGATTGAAAGTTTCATAGAATGTCATACGAAACGGCCCAAGTAAAGAGAAGAGAACCTCAACTTTACAACATGAATGTAAATTCTCTGTATAATATTTTAAACTTGACTGAGTGTAACTCTGCTTCGATACAAAGAAAATTGAAAGACTGCATAATTATTTGGAGCTCCGGGTCCATATTTTAAAAAGAATTCTTAGATTGTTTCATCACATCTCAGTGTGGTGTCTACTCAAACAGCTGTTTATTAACTCACTCTCTTCTGACTCCAGTTTTATATCTTTCTGAGACTATTATTTTACAACAATACATATGCTTCTCCTATGACTGGGTTGATGACTTTGGTTCTCAGTCCAGAAACTTGAATCGACTGTGCGAAAGCTTCCAAACTGCCCTTTGAGAATATTGCTCTGGAAAGCAATCCAAAAGTATTCAAGTCATTATTCATCAAAGGCACAAGCTGATATGGTTGTAGATGTCTTACGATGTTCAAAACACTTCCTGGATCGTTTATTAGGTCGAATTTAAAGCCCATCCATTTGACTGCAGCATTTACTACCGGAACAACCAAAGTATCTAATGATTTCATTCGCAACTCATTTAAGACCTTTTCAGGAACATTTCCGTGAGGTTCATAAAACAAACGGAAATTCTGAAAAGTCTCAAAGAGATATCCATTTTCTGGTACTTCATATGGAGGTCCTACTCTTGAACCCTATTCAGTATTTAATAACAATCGACTCTAAAAGTGCAGCTCATTTCCAAAAAACAAACCTCGTAAGCTGTAATTTGAACTAAATTACGAAAGCAGAATTGGTCACCATGCCTTAAAAGCTGTACATTCTTGAAACCGAGTTTTTTGCATATTTCAGCTGCCTTCCTGGAAGCTGCCACTGGAATAGTCTTGTCTATTTGCTCCAAAGTTGGCACATGAGTATGATCAGGAAGACCTTGCGAAAGAACAATCAGGTCGATTCTTCCAAAATCTTCCAACTTCTTGTCCTTGAGAGACTTTTTAGCTCCTGAAAACAGAAATTGGGGACCAAAATGCAAGTTGCCAACGAGCCAAGGGTCTACGAAGACTCTCAAACTGCCAACCTATCCTAAATAAGAACTTTGTGTATTCTATATAATAATACGTACTTGTAGACACCAACTGTTGCCTTCAAAGTGAGTGTAAGAGACACGTGTGTTACAAGACACATAACGACAACCAAGTAAGGTACCTTTGAAACGACGTCTTTTTAGTCTGTTCACAAAATCATAGTATTCTGAAAAATTCTGTCTATTTTCTTGAGGTAAACATAGAGTAGTTACAAATGAGCTTCGATCACTGCAAGTAGTCGAGTAGAATCTCATTCTTTCTTTCTTGAAGGAGATGGCAAAGCTGATTGATGGCAAAGCTATTGCTGCAACTATTCGAGAAGAAATAAGGGTATTTGTTTCCGTTATTGCTTTGCTAGTCTAGTTTTCAAGGATGACTCCAGGTAGAAGTTAGAAAGATAGAAGCGTCCGTTGGTAAAGTCCCGGGACTTGCCACGGTACTAGTAGGGAATAGAACAGACTCTACCACTTATGTTCGAATGAAACGAAAGGCTTGTGAAGAAGTCGGTATTGAATCGTTTCACGTAGAACTTCCAGAATCCGTCTCCGAAGTAAGACTGCATAGAGTAACTAGTATCCAACTCACTTATTTTTCATAAAGGAAGAGCTTTTGAACTGTGTCGAGAGGTTCAACGCAGATCCAGCTGTTCACGGAATATTGGTTCAACTTCCACTTCCGAAGCATATCGACGAGGAGAGAGTATGTTTTGCAAAATGAGTCACTTTTGGATTTCTTATTTTTTCAAGATTCTTTCAGCCATATCTGTTGAAAAGGATGTGGATGGTTTCCACCCGTTGAATATTGGAAGACTGGCCATGAAGTCAAGAACTCCCCGGTTTGTGCCTTGCACTCCGAGAGGTTGCATTGAGTTATTGGTTCGAAGTAACGTCAACATCGAAGGGAAGTGTGCCGTTGTGTTGGGAAGAAGTAACATAGTAGGGTTGCCGGTCTCCTTGTTACTTTTGCACCGTAACGCTACAGTCATTATTTGTCATTCCAAGACCCAGGAATTGCCATCTGTCTGCCGTCAAGGCGATATTCTGATTGCTGCAGTAGGACGTGCCAATATGGTGAAGAGAGACTGGATAAAGCCCGGTGCCGTAGTTATCGATGTCGGTATTAACTCGATTCCCGATGCTTCCAAGAAAAGTGGGTATCGACTGGTAAGCCCAAGGAGGTTGTTTGTGTATTGACAACTAATTAGAGTCTATATAGGTTGGTGATGTTGATTTTGATGATTGTAAGGATGTTTGTGGCATGATAACACCGGTAAACAACTTACTTGACCATATCGTCTCCAAAATAAACTTTATTAGGTTCCTGGTGGGACTGGTCCAATGACTATTGCCATGTTGTTGAGAAATTGTTGTGATAGTGCCAAAGAGGCATTCGGTCTCTCGTAAATGAAATGAGACTTCACCCTTGTCTCGGAAACTTGATTGCGATGCATTATATACGAAATGCAATAAAACAATCTTATTTGTTAGAAAGGAAGTTGCTGCCATACCGAAATCCATTGTTGACTATGAAGTATTAGATAAGCTGCCACACCAGCACTATACCCTATAAAAGAATTTCAATCTCACTTTTCAGTCATTTTTTTGTACTGATTATTACCTGCAAAGGCTCCTAATGTTGCCTTCTTCAGATACCAAAAGAAGTCCACTTTTTCAAGACCCATCAATGCAACTCCTGCAGCTGAGCCTATAATGAATATACTTCCTCCCGTTCCAGCACAAAAAGCGATAAGTTGCCATAAAGTACTGTCTTGTGGAAATGTGACAGAATCGTACATTCCCATACATGCAGCCACTATTGGGACATTATCAATGATTGAACTAGCCAGTCCTATAATAAATGCAACGAGTTCTAGCGAAGGAACTTTTTCACTAATATAACCTGCCCAGTCTTTCAAAATTCCTGCACTATCTAAACAAGCGACACATAACAATATTCCAAGAAAAAATAAAATACTGGCCACATCTATTCTATTCAAGGCCGAAGTAGTCTTGAGATGCTCTCTAGTAACTGAAAGATTGGAGTCTTCTGTAGATTGTCCTACATGTAAGACATCTGTAAGAAGCCACATTGTTCCTAATCCAGCCAACATGCCTAAATATGGAGGAAGACCTGTTATTGCTTTAAAAACTGGGACAAATAAGAGACTTGCAACACCTGTTCCCAAGACAAGGCGTCCTCGCTTGTGATCAACTGGAGAAGAAGAATGTTCAGGTTGAATGAAATGCACTTTCTCCTTGTCTTCTATTTGCCTCGTATATATTGCCAATGAGATAAGCAAAGCTGTCAATGAAGGTATAAATAGACTATCCATGACACCAAAAGTTGATATATGCCCCTGAATCCATAACATTGTAGTAGTAACGTCGCCTATTGGAGTCCAGGCTCCTCCAGCATTGGCAGCAACAACAATTGCTGCACCAAAAAGACGCCTTTCTTCATCTGAAAGATTTGCTTTGCGCAACAATGAAACCATGACAATAGTACTAGTAAGGTTATCCAAAACAGATGAGAGTATAAATGATATCGTTCCAGTAATCCAAAGTAACACGGACTTTTTGGAAGTCTTTATCCAATCAGTCACCAGTTGAAAGCCACGATGTGCATCAACAACTTCTACTATAGTCATTGCTCCAATAAGAAAGAAAATAACTTCCGCAATCGAAGACAAATGGGAAGATAGCGAGTTCTGAATGGCGTCCAACTCGTACCCTTCTTTCGTCGTACTATAAGTAGACCATAATATCACCGCTGCTAACAGCGATATAGCAGTCTTGTTTAAAAGTAATATTTCCTCAAAAATAATACCACAATATGCAACAAAAAATGTAATAGAAAGTGCAAGACTTTGATGCTCTGCCAACCACGAATGCTGCAGTAAAAAGGCACCTGTGGTCAGTAGAAATAACAATGCAAGAGTTCTAGGAACATCTTGTTTTGTCTGATCCTCGGTTGAAACCTTTTCACCTTCGTTCTTTACAGGTTTTCTCCATTGCTCACTATGTTGGTTCTCTTGCAATATAGATATGTTACTGTCTTCCACTTCTTTATCATCTGAGTAGTTTCCAACTTTCTTGCAACAAATCTGTATCAAAGATACCCTCGCAAGTGAAAGTTTTTTTGGTTTACGAAAAATATCAACAAAAGTCCTATTACAGACAGAAGTTCGGAAATATCGTGCTTGCTGGCAACATTGAATGAACATCGGTGATAGTATTGCCAATAGCCAATTTTGTTTCTACTCGCAAGCTTTTTCACAGTACAACTCAACAAGTGCTTTATTCACAAAAAAACATAACACAACAACAAGTTTCCAACTTGAAAGTTGGGGTTGTTCTTACTCTGCGTGTATTTCTATCGTCTTTGCGTCTTGTTTTTCTACATGTCTCTTAGGCATAGTCACAGTAAGTACACCGTCTTTACACACCGCTTTGATTTTGTCCTTCTCTACTTGCGGTGGAATGCGCAAAGACCTCTGAAAGCTTCCGTATGAACGCTCCATCCTATGATACACGACTCCATTCTTTTCACTTTCCGACTTGGCTTCGTCCTTCTTTTCTCCAGAGATAGTAATAACTTCCCCTCGGACTTCAACTTTCACGTTTTCTCGGCTAAGTCCTGGAAGTTCAACATATGCATAGAAGCCATCTTCCTTTTCTACCAAATCAACCCGAGGCATCCACTGGTCTACTGCCATATTTCTCGGTGTCATACTCCACGGTGAGCGAAACATGGCCCAAGGATCCTGAGCAAAAGCTAAAAGTTCATCAAAAGCCGAGTCCAAAGTACGCATAGGGCGCGAAAGCTCTCTTCTTTCAGGATCACCTGCCCTCATTCTCGTCGAACTCGATAATAGTCTTGCGGGTCTTCTATAGTTGAACACTTTCACCATTCTGGAGCAATCATCTCTTAAGATTTCTTGAACGACAAACATTAGAAAAGTTACGAGCCAAGGCTTGTAAGTTTCTCGCAGGTACACAGTGATACACAAACATTATTGCAGAAGCTAGTTCTTGCCACAGATGAGGCAAGAATGAAGCAACTTACATACTTAAAAATCTGATGAGGAAGAATCCAGAAGAGTCATGTGAGATTTGGAATCTTCCAGAACACAGCAAACATTTAGACAAAGATCTTGTATATCGAAACAAATTTCTTGCAAAGATTTTTTCAGTTTCTGTCTGGACGCTGGAAAACTTGCAATTTTTTGTGAGTATAGTTATGAATTGTCTATTCTTCCAAGGAGCTTTGAAAAATTGGTTAGTTACTCAGGGGACAGAATCATGACAAAGTATCAACGCGTGTTGAAACTACTTGAAGAGAGGAAACAAACGAGAGAAGTTATTTACAAAAAAATTGCTCGCTGAGGTTACTTTTACAACGTGAAGTATTGGAAGATAATCGAATTATGGAATAGAATAAAAATGGACGATTTCTGGATTCGCTTGCGAAGGGAAACAAGAAGAGAACATAATGTGAGCAATACCCTGGTAAACCTAACCCTACCTTTTGCACTATCAGACCGTCGCGTATACGTTAAGGTAGAAAATCTGCACCTTAATTGGAAATATTTTTAAAGTTATTAAGGCGTTAGAGTCCTTTTATTATGTCTACTCCACCGTTGAAGAGGAGTTTGACCGCCAGAGAAGAAATTTTCCTAAAATAGGGGCTCTTTACTTTGAAGAGTTGAGAAGGAAAAAGGTACCTTTGTCAACATAATATGCAGTGGTTTTATTTTACTGAGTCTAGTTTGTTGCAGTCTTTTGAAAGGGACCTTCAGTTTTTCCTAGGAGACAACTGGCGCCAATTGTTACAGGAACCCAGTCCGACAGTGACGCGATATATTGATCATATTAGGCAGGTTTCTTCCGCAAAACCTTGGCTTATACTGTCTTATGTGATAACTTTGTAAGTGCTTCGTTCTAAAACCTCTCTGTTCTTATTTTGCAACAGGTATATGGCGCTTTTCAGGGGAGGTTCTGTTCTCCGTAAAATTTTGGTAGTTTCCATGGCTCTCGATAAAAATTCTGGAGAGGGCCTCGCAATTTATGACTTTTCAAATGTTAGTGATACAGATGCTTTCTTTAAGAAGTATGTTGAAACAGTTAATGCTCTAACTCTGTCGGAAGAACAAAAAGATGAAGTTATTGAAGAGAAAAGAGCTATTTTCTTGTGGAACGATGAGATATTCAATGAAGTGAGGAATGGTCCATATTATAAGGCTATTTTATGGAGGTTCTTTTGGTCCGTGGTTTTCGTTGTTGTTGTTGTTATCTTCTTTTTGAAGAAAAGAAACTACTGGTAGCCTATAAAATGAAAAGAGGACTATGTGGAACAAGAAGAGTGTTTGTAGAATTCATTGCAGGACGTAGTCTTCAACGTTCACCGCTTTTCAGAAAGGAGGCATTCCAGTACATGTTTGGTTGTTTCAAGCAGAACATTAAAGAATTATGTTTCGTATAACTATTAACTTGCAAAACGTTGTTTCGTGGTATATCTGTGGTCACACTATATTATTATGAAGATGATGATGATTCTGATCCCTCTTAGTCACCCCAATGGAAGCGGCAAGCAAAGAGGGAGTGGACGACATAGGAAAAGAGTCTTTCTGTTGCTTTCTATCAGGAACAACTTCAAACATTTATACAGATTCAGAGAAGAACATTTTCGTCTTGATTGGTTATCGTAGAATTTTATTGTTCAGTCATTCTCCGCATTTCGACAATACTCTTGACGAAATAATTAGGCTCCAATAGTCTTATTTCACTCATTCATTGTTATTGAAACACGTTCATTTCACTGTTTACAAAATTTCATTAATGTTGGTTCTAATTGACTGTTGCAAAAGTTATTCGTGGTACAAAGGAGGCCATACTTCCTATTGAGTTCTCCTTGATGCTCTTTCTGATTGGCAATAGGGGCACGACGATCTCAGGAACCACCGATGTCTTCCAAGTTCATTGCGGTGTGCACACTTTTTTTTATGCTCGACAGCTCGAGATATGTACCAGTAAAGAGCAAGCATAGACATGGACAGGGGTATCAGTAACTTCACTTGTTGTATATATTTCCATACAAAACGAAAAATAGCTATCTTAGTTCTATTTCCTTTGCTTATACTTTTTGTTGACTGCAGCTCTTCTTCAACAGACACAGAGTTGGTATCAAGGACACCTCCTTCCTTAGATTCGTAGTTCCTTGTTGTTCCCTGTTCTATCAGGTTTGCAACAGAAGGGAAAGTTTGAGTTTCCTTGGATATGAGAGTTTCCACCGAAAACAAAGTTTCGTCTTCAGGAATTAAAACGACGGCTCTACTCGATTCTTTGAAAGGTCTCAACAACATGTAGAAGGCAATAATACAGAAGCAAGAAATAAAAAACATAAAAAAGTTGCTTGTGCAGAGTCTTTGAATCTTCGTCTTGATTCTTGAAAGTCTGCCTGGTACTGGAAGTCTCCGTAGCTGAACGTTTAGTAATGATATTTCTAATTGTTGTTCTTCCTGTGCTCTCGTACTAAGGCCTGTAGTTTCACGAGAGTGCTCGAGGTATTGCAGAGACTCTAACAAAAGACGACTCTTCATTAGTCGTAGGAAGTCTTTTGGATAAGTCATGAGGAGATGAAACAAATATTGAGTTCTCTGCTTGTATGTAGAACTTTCAAACATCTGTTTTGCTATCAAACATTCCATTTCATGCTCTGATGATGTTTCTTGTCTAAATGGAACCATTTCTCTTTGACGCAAATGACCGATTTCATAGTAGTTTGGCCTTCTAAGCTGTATAATATGTGCATGTAGTTCTTCAAACTGATCTGGAGGAAATAATTCATATAGACAGGATTCAGATCGAGCTTCGTCGATCAGGAACAACAAAAAAAGTTTCCAATGATGCGAATTGGTTTCTTTAGATGAAATGAAATCGACTATTTTCTTGCAAAGGTCGAGAAAAGATTGTGAGGCCGTAACATTTTGCTTGCGAAACATGCGAATAGAAGAGATGATCCTTCGAATGAGCTGCTTTTGCTCAACTTGTATTTCATTTAGTTGATGTATTCTCGGATCTATCAAATAGAGACCAGTTTGAAAGTCCACTGGGGTCTGAACCAAAGAGAGCTGTGAGAATATAGTATTTCTAAAACCTGCTCTTAAGTCTCCCATAGTTGCTCTTCAAATCAAGAGAATTTAAAATGGACATTCTCTGGAGAGCGGGCTGCCGCCAAATGGGAACTCCTCGATTTCAAAATTTTTGAGCTCTGCACCATTATCTTTGGAGAAGTTCACAATGGTAAAACTAAGGTTAATGTTTTTGCACATTTTGAATGTTACATTTGGCAAGTTCTCCGGGAACAAAGTAATATGAACATGTTTCATATGAGATAGTGTCGCTTTCTGATATTAGAGAACAAATGTTTAGATGTTCCCTAGTTTCGAAGTTTGTCAAACTATAAAGTTTCATTCTGAAAATATAAGACGCTATCTCAGTGATGCTCACAAATCAGTAAATTTGCAACTTTAGAGATGTACACCTCAATTTAGCTGTATTATGATTCGTCAGTATCGTCGTCAAAAGTCCATATCAGAAATCCATAAATCTTCATTCAATATGATTGCTTAGGCTAACCCGTCTTTATTTTTTCAAACTTTAGCCTCTGAGTGAATCCTGCACACCTCCAAAACTATTAACCCAAAGATTCCCAATTCGTTTGTCGAACATAGAAGAATGGATAGATTCATATGAATAGAGAAAAGATTTACGAGTTCATAAAACTATTAGAGTTGTGCCATCTTTGATCCAACTTTTCTTTCCGAAGCATTATTCGGGAATGTTTCTCCTCACAAGTCCATTTTTCAAGCATTTGTTGAATTATTTATTGTAGCCACGAGTTACCGACTTCGTCTCTAAACTCATAAGACCATTGTTCAACTTGACATGGAGAAGAATACAGAGAGCATATTAAACTAACGCAAAGCTAAAGTTGAAAAGAGTAGTACATTTAGTAGTCTACAAAAGAATGGAGAAGGTTTATCCTTGATGAGCCAAATTAACTTGATTCGAGGCAAAGGGCAAAAAAAAAGGGACTTAGCGGGCGGTTGACTAAAGGATTCACGACAATGACAAGCGTCTACTTCCTTTTTAAACGAAGTAACTGCTGATAAAATCGCTTCTTTGATGTAGTGTAGTGGCTTCATAAAAGTCCGACCATTGGTGCACCAGTAAATCGAGTAAGTGGTTATCTTCCCAACTATGAAAAGCTGGATGCTATCAATGAAGCAGTTATGAAAGAACCTGAACCAACGACGTCATCTCTTTTTGATAATAAACGGTTTCTGTGTTATGTATCACTGTTGTAGATGCCAAACGAGAGGAGGGCAAATGAGATGTACGAAGCCCGCGAAACAAAATTTAAAAATTCAAAGGCGCCAAGACGTTGCGGGAACTTGTTTGTTTGATGAGTGTCAAGATTCGTAAGAGACTGGTGATTTCTTCTGAGAGTGAAAGCTCTCCTTTGAAAGATATCCAAAATAGTGACAGCTCTGAACAAGAATGTGAACTTCCCTCCCTTTTAGAACGCTTACATAGGAGACAGAATTTTAAGTCGTCAACTCCGGTACTTCCCAAAAAACTATCCCCGTTCAACGGCAAGGTTGTGAATTCTGCTGGAAAAGAAAACACACCCTCCTGCTCTATTTGCTTTACTTCGCCTGCTGAAACTCCTTCTTATCCGGACTGTTGCAATCACACTTTTTGTTATGAGTGTTTGATTAAGTGGAGTGATATGCTCAATATTTGTCCTCTTTGCAAAAGAAAGTTTCATTTTATATGCGACTTATTCGAAGCAGGAAAGAAGATTAAAATAACGGACAGAAACCAGCCCAAGTATTTAGAGGACGAAACTTACTTCAACCAAATGGAAGAGGCCGTTTATTGTGCCTTCTGTGGGAGTGACACGAACGAACAAGTGTTGCTCCTTTGTGACGGTTGCAATGTTGGGATGCATACATACTGTCTAACTCCACCTCTCGACGAAGTTCCTCCAGGAGAATGGTTTTGTCCAGAGTGTCAGGAATCACGACAGGCAGAACAAATCTCCAATATATCTCGGTCAAGAGTGGCACTCAGAAACAGGAGAACACGTAGAAGAACGACCCGTGTGAGTGGTTCCACACGTTCTCGACGACAAAGGGGTCGAGGATCTCGAGGAAGGCAACAAAATCAGCTTTCCGTGTCCGCAACAAGGACGGTGAGGAACTCGGAACGCGCACTATCTCAAGTTGCTGCTGTTAACAACATTAGTATTCCCTATCCACATATCATAAGTGACGAATCTGATGAACGTTCATCTGGATATGCTTCAGACGACAGTTTCCTACAAGGACTTTGGATTCATCCAGAATCGAATTGTGAACATTCCTCTTTCAACAGAGAATATTCTGAAACTCAATATACTTTTCTCACGAATCGATTGAATTCTAATTGTTTACCCCGTGACATCATGTACAGATATGGCATTGGTGGTGCCAGGGCCACTGGTTGCAGACAAATTCTTGGTGACATTAGCCCAAACTTTGTTCCAGAAACACCTGAAAATAAAACCTGAGAATTTTAAGACTTCACTAGCTGAAAATTGAAATATTTTTACGTAGTCTAATGCTATATTGTGAAAAGCGAGATTTCACTTTTCGATGTTGTAAAGCATTCCTGGAATTTCTTGTTCTTCCTATTTCATAATTGCACTGTATGAAGCATAAAATTGGCAAAAGAATTAAATCTAAAAGAAAAATACTATATACACAACTTTGACAAAATGTAGGAATAGCAATGTTATTGCGTAAGTAGAACGAGAACTGAACTTCAAGAAGCTGCTAGCAAACTAACCAATCGTATGTAGCTGAGTATTGGCGACGACATTTTCATCATTGACAATATCGTCAGCAAAATCAAACATTGCTCCTTTCCAAGGTGAATTGTCTTTCATATTTGTATGAAGTGAACCTTCTAGATTTGAGTTTGAACGAAATGAACTGGCAACGAGAGGACCACTGTCATCCGATACGGTCAAATTTTTTCTCTTATTTGTTTCAGTAGTCGCTGTCATTCTGTACATTGATGCAGGAAGAATGAGCATTCCTGTGTACTCCGAAAGATCCCATTTCTTTCCTTCCTACGAGAAAACTTTGAATAGACAGGAAAGATATCATGAAGGCACTTACTTGTTTTTTCTTCATTATTGTCAATGCAACTTGAGCAACTTCTCTTATTGCCTCAGTTCCTGAAGAGACAGACGACTCTGTGGCATCTTCCGACAACAAAATAGCTCGAAGAATTTGCTGCAAAAACATGGCATGATCCTGACGAGTCTCCAGTATACGTTCAAAAAAGAAATCAAGACATTTCGAAGTATCTGCAAAGTTATCCTGAACTTTGTCTGTTTGGAAATCAGGGTGATGTGCCAAGATCCATACTAAATGCATCAGATTGCATTCAGGCAGTAACGAGAAAAATGAATGGCCAAAGTCATTTTCATTAGAAACTTGTTGATTCTTCACCTGGTTGACATAGAGGTGCCGTATTTGCACGACCTTGGATGCTAACCGTACAGCAGAAGTATAATTTGTTTTGTCCGGATCAACCGCCGTAAGTGCGAAAAAAGAAAACCATTTAAAACTCAATCGATGATGCAAAAGTTCTTTACAGAGACGCTGCATAAATTTCAGGCGAACTTCTGGAATAGGATCTTGAATAGTTAATCCTACTTCTAAAAATTCAAAAGGACCAAAGAATTCTTTTATAAAGGATTTCCTCTGCATTTTGAGTAATACCTTCGCGCATGAGAGGCGAACGTCTCCAAAAGAATCAGTCGCTTCTTGTTGATTTGAGTTGTTTAATGTACCTTTCACGTTGCCTCTTCTTCTTAATATGTCAAAAAGAATATCCAATATTAACTTTGGAGAGAATGGTATTGTAGATAAATCTTCACTATTAATAACTAAGTTCCCTATCAGTTTAATAGCGAGAACGTAAATTTGGTGAGACTTGAAAGTCTTTCCAGCCGGATTCAAGATTTCCTCAAGAGAGAAACAAACAATTTCTTCCAATGACTCGACACTCTTCACGGGGCCATGCTTTACAAGCTGCGAAAATATACACAGTATTCGCGAAATTCTATCTTCGTCCAAGTTCAATTTCCAATTTGGCTGACTTAAGACTCGTTCAATGAATTTTCTCCAAGAAATGTCGCTATATGAATGCCCAAACATCTGAGCCAGTGAGCCAATAGCGTATTTAACTCCTTCCTGTGGCAAAGTATCTTTTAAGGAAATTTCTGAAAGCAACTGCCATAGATTAGACTCTGCAGTTGATTGTAGATCCTTTGCAACATAAAAGAGAAGCTCAAGTACTCTTAAAAGGTAAGCCAAGTCGTATCCTTCCTTCTCACAGGCAGCTCTAGCTGTTTTGTTTCTTTTTGAACGTCTCTTTGTCTTTCCTTCGTTGGAGAATGTTCTTAGCAGCTCTTCTATACATCTTATTTGATCATCGAAAAATTCTGGGAAATGCCTGGCGAAAATTAAACTGAAGTCAAACTGCAATTTCGTTTTTCCGAGGCAAGAACTTGTTTTCGAGCTATTTGAACGGATAGAATCTAAAAGTCTTGCTGCAAGTTTAGAAATTGAGATATTAAGGAACGGAAATGACTTACTCTACGGCGGAGACCTTATTGAATAGCAAGCAGCTGCAGCGACAAAGAAAGCAGCTTTCTATAAAGCTCCACAACTCCGTTCTTGTGTGAAAAACTCTGCGAAGCGATTCAATACTGGCCAGCTTATCGCTAGTAGATGAATAGAGACTACAAATGGAACGCAAATGTTTCACTATAGATCGATTCTTTGTTCGAAACACTGAATGAAGAAGTTCCTCAGCTCTTTTGTGTTCAAGAGCTTTTGCAAGAACTTGAATGGCTTCATTAAAAGAGACGTCAGCTGCATTTCCTTCATTGCTGTCTGCAGCATTAGCTTTGACCGCTTCATTATTTTTGTCAATGATGGAGAGCAAGTAAGATAGACATTTGTTTGCTTTGCGATGCTTTGCTATGAGAGATTCGAAAACTTTTTTCCCGTTTTTCAGAGTCCAAAAGACGTTCTCAACGTAGAACATCAAATTGGCTTGTCCCTCAAAAGTTTTCGCTTCTTCAAAGAAGATGAACCTTTCTATCATAAAACAAGATTCATCATCATTCTCACGGTGGAGCCGCTCATAAGCAATCAAAAGTTCTTCAGGTACCCAACTCAGCTTTCTAGACAGTTCCTTTCGTTGTTCTTTGTTTTTGTTCCAATTTTTTTCCACCATTGCTAACTCTTGAAGAAACGCTTTCGTTATTTGCTGAATTGTTTCCTTCCGAATTCTCGCTTTCTTATCATAAAGTCTACTGACTACTGACTTGAGAGTTTCTACAGAAAATGCATTCCAATTGGAACAAATTTTTTGAATAGCGGTTTCTCGGACCTTCTCATCGGTATCCAAAACTCTTTCCTGAAGATACTTTTGAATTTTCGTGGAAACATTTGGATGAACTCTTAGTATTGACTCAGCCAATATACATAATTCAACTCTAATGGAAGGCTCAACGTCGTAAAAACGCCCGAGGAGCTCATCAAACAAAGTTGCATACTTCTCAAACAGATTGGAATCAGAAGAAGAAAAAAGTTTCCCAAGTAGGCGAATGCTTTTAGTGCGAACATTGACATCTTCAACTTTCAATTCTGCTTCTAACCCAGGGAAAACATAGAGAAGCAGATCAGGGGCTACGTAGAATAATTGTTGAACGAGATCATGAACTCTGTCTCGCAGATCACTATCGACAGTCCTTTTATCTACAAAAACTGCATTTAGAAACGAGGAGACCGGCAATTGTAAGCTATCTTTGCATCTCAATACAAGCATCTTTGCAAGTTTGTATGACTCAGGAGACTGCTGCGAAAAAGGAGGAATGAGCCTCATAAGGGCAGCATCAAGAACAGATTGAGAAATTTGATCTGCTTCCTCGACGACATTTGCCATCAACTCGGTCAGATATAGATGTACTTTATAAGAATGATTCTCAGATATTATTGTGAAGCATTTCTCCAGAAGGTCAACGCTTATTTCTTCGTCGTTTGCAACGAGAGCAAATGCTTTTGTGGTTGCCAATCTTTCCAAAAGATAGAAATACCATGGAAACAAGGAACCTTCAAAATTTTCAAGACCACTTAGTTGCCTAATAAAAAATGGAAATATTCTCTGTGAAAAGAATTTTAGCTATTTTCGTTCCAGAACTTCCTGTAATGTATATCTATATTCTTACCTTCAGTTCGTCTTTACTAAAAGGAGTTTCGGGGGCAAACAGCCTAAGAATATCTGCAAGGCAGCAAGCAGATAATATTCGTATATTCTGATTTTTGCTTTCAAGGAAACAAGATGCACAGAGAGATTTTGCTGCAATAGCTAAGTTTTCTGATTCTTCCGTTGACAAAGATTCTTGAGGAACTGCCATAAGTTGTTCACAGAGTATCTGAGACAAAAGTCAAAGCTTCTAGGAATAAGATGATCTTTCTATCTTACTCGTATTTGTTTCGTTAGTGCTTCGGGTCCAAGATCACGCCAAGAATCAAGACTTGATAGATACTTGTTTAACTCAGAACTGTTCCTTTCAACCGTTGGAAAGTTGTTTTCAAGAGTTTGGTTGGTATTGTTGGGCTCGTTTTCTTTCTTTGAAATAAGAGGTTCGGCACTACTTGATTGCGACACTTCGATATTCGAAATATAGGAGTCTATTGCGTTGTTTCGTGGACCAGATACTTGGAACATTTGGGAGATTGGCCTTGAGTCAGAACTCATCTTCCTTTTGCGAACATTTTTTGTATGTAAACTCTTTTTCGGATGACTTTTCTTGGTTTTACTTCGCTTCATTGAAATAGGCAATCGGTTTGGCGCCAAAAATTTTGGGCTGCATTTGAAATGATTTAATCCTTGTGAAGAAATCGCTTGAAAGCTTCATTATTTTGGAACAAAGTATTTCCACAATACTTTCAAATATTGTGTGTATTACTTTGCAAGGCAGATATTCTTACCAGTAAACTGAAATATTTCTCATTTTAATAGGATATTCTTTGAAGCCACGCTCTGGAATAACAAAGAAATTTTTCTCAAACCATCTTCTTATCTATTCAAAGATGTTCAACAAGTGGAAGACTATCTGTCCCAATCGGCATAAAAAGTACTGGATTCTAGAAACTAAGGGTAGTTTAGAAACTGTAGTGCATTGAAGAAGTTCTCAAGTTAGAAAAAAATCTATCATGGCTGTTGTAACAATTATTCTTCGAAATTGATCATTTGTTTTACCGAATTTCTTAACATTTGGAAGCAATTTCTTCCAAATAGGAAACTTGGAAGGTTTTCACATTCTTTGTACCCATATGACAAGTGAACAGCTGTTGTCGATTTCAGTCAAAGAGAGGCATCCTCCTTCCAGGAGAAACAAACCCTTTGTAAGCTTATTGGGACAAGAAGAGGAAAGTTCTAGGTCCCGGTCAGAATCCAACAGTGAACTGCTGGCACGCGCGAGTCTATCTTCTGAAGTTGGAGATTCACCTGAAGGAATTGAAGCCTCTACAGAACAAGCTCAACGTTTTGCTTATTTTACTGAGAACTATTCTGCTTCAGTGAATCAGCGTTTCCAATCCAGTGGCGAGAATAACGCAACTTTTAGTGCAGAAAAGCCCTTGAACACAGAAGATTCGCAACCTGTTGAAACTGACGAACTTTGTGTTTTGTTTGACGTCTCAGGTTCTTTGATTAGAGAACCTACCGTGGACAAGCCTTTTCGAATTGAAGACGTAGACTCAATTCAAGGAATCGAAAAATATACCTTTTCTTTATGTGACCTACTAACTCTTACAAGAAGCTCCCTGCCCCAGCAAAGAATTGCTGCGTTAAAAGCAATATGCAATGTTTTTCGTTCTACTACAGATGGAACTCTTACTGACGACGAAGCTTGTTCCGTTTTAGAACAGTTTCAGCGCTGCAATGGTCCTTCAACGCTGATTGACTTACTTGAAATTCCCAACTATATGGTGTTTTACTACCTTCTTAGCATCGTTTCTTCTTTGATATTGGAAGTCGAAGGATACCTAAATCACTTCGAGGAAAGATGGAACACTGTGGGTTTGCTAGAGGAAGATTTGCAGAAGTTAAAATGGTCAAGTAATGGAACTGTTTCCGAAAACTCTGATAGTTTAAAGAATGTTCGCAGCTGGAAAAAACCGCTTATCGCAGCTCGTCTTGTAGAATGTTTTTTTCTGTCAAAGTTCTTGGACAAGTTACAGAGATTCGAGAATCTAAGTGCTTTGAGAAACAGAGCTTACTATATTCTTGCACTGCTCTTCGTGAGTTATATTGTGTATTATTGGCTTCAACAAGAAGGATTGCGTTGCAAGGTTGCCTTTGAAATTGGAAAGGTGCTTGTCAAGAACAGAAAAAGCTATGATGACAATTTTCTAGCCAAGATGATGACCTGGTGTTTGATAGTCTTGCCGACTTCGGGAGAATGCCTGAGCGTAGTCCTAAAACTAGAGTCGGAGAAGACTTTGTATTACAGAATTCAAAGTTTACGTATAGTGATGCATTTAACTGACGGGAATTTGGTGCAGTTTGATGTCTGGTGTTATTTAAAGACCATGATTGAGAATTGGAAAAGCACAGATTATTTGATAGAAGCATTGCCAACGAGAGAATGCTTATTACTTTGTATTGAATACTGCAAGCTTGCAAAGATACAAAACATTTTACTCGATGATGACGCAAGTAATATATGTCCTGAAATTTTTTCTTTATTGAATTTCTTGATGGATTATTTGAATGGAAACGATGATGAAGCAATAAGATTTTATATTTTACTTGTTGCTGAGCTCTTCGTGAGATTGTTCTTGGGTTCAACTCCTTCGATCCGGTGTAGCCTGGAGAAGAGGATGGAGTCTTTGTATAGTTACCTAGTTTCTATGCTGAACCATCTTCAGAGTTCTTGTTACGCTGGAATGGAAAGTGTCGAGTTTGTATATTCACAAGATACTGAGAAACGAGCTTTCATTTTTATGGCTTTGAGGATTCTTTGCTTACTTGACAGGAATATTCATCTGTATTTTCCAGATATCGAAAAACTTATCAATCATGCTTGGACGACAATTGCGAAGTATAAAGACACAAATAAGGACATTTTTGCAGTCTCGTTGGGCATTGAATCTTCAAAGCATGTATATTACATGGTGATGTTCCTTGCCGATTTTCACTTGAAATGTTTTATTGATAGACATGCCGTATCTGAATTGGAAAGTTGTTTACGACTCGTTTCCATCGTTCAGTCGCTAGGATTATTCAACATTTGCAAGAATTATTATTCTTATGTTTTTGCCCCCGACTCGTTGTCTATTGCCTTCAGTAGCTTGGATGAAGTCAACATTTTATCGTCGTTTTTGGAAGCACAAATTGGGAATATCTTAGAAAAATATCGAGAGTTTTGGTGGTGGAGTGTTCTTTCTTATTTTGTTCATTTAGAAACCTTTAATTACGATGATAGACGACGATTGGTTTTGGTGCTAAGATATTTTCTTTTTCTAGTGAAGCAAACAGATGTGTTTGAACCCATGTACCCGATTTTATTTTACAAGATTATGAGACAAATTTTGAATGGCACTGAAAGTTGGCATCTTTTGGTTGAGCAAGAACTTGAGGAACTTATTTTTTATCTATTAAGTTATGACAGTTATCATTCATGTGTCCTATATCTTGAAACTGCAGATCTTGGAAGCGGTTTGGTTGATTCTTTGGTAGATATGGCCTACCGTCATCTTTTCTCCAATGACATAATGGCTTCGAAAATGACGGAAGTATTTCAGACGACTATCTTCCATTTTCTTTTGAATTCATCATATAAAGAAGAGTTTCGTCTTGGTTTATGGAGGAAGTGCGTGAAATGCAATTTTCAACTGTGCGACCCTCTATGGATAACTGGGCCACTATGCCAGTATATGAAATCTTGCACTTACGATCTCTGTTTTATAATGGAAGCGCTAGGAGATATCTGCCAAGGTTTAGTAAACAGAGAAGTTTGCTATTTTACCTACAAATCCTTATGCATAAGAGTGGCTAAAACTGTGTTTCAGAAACCTCATTATTGGCATTTACTCAATACAGTGTTGTCTTATTCTTCTTTATATGATATCACAGATATAACAACAGAAGTTTTCATAAGCGACATTAACCTGAATGAAAAGGAATATAACCAAAAACCAGGTGTGCATTCACAAATGGAAGTTTTCCAACTGTTTCAAAATGCAAACGTGTCGGAAGAAAAACTCAAACAAAGATTAAAACTAGCGGCACAATACTTAGGGTCGTTCGACCAGCTACTACAAAATTGTCCATTTCTTCATTCTTTGTATGCTTCTATTGCTAATTCATGAAGTGATCATCATATCCATAAATTGAATGATATCCTTTTTCGATATGACACCCGAAATCTTTCCGCCGTTGAATAACCAACCTACACGAGCTCCTGTATTTTGGAATATCTCTATAACCTATTTGACAGGTGCTCAACCATAAAATACAATTTCTCAGAATGATTGGTACCTTTACTACTGGTGTGTTATCGGGAATGGTTAACGTGAAGAAGTCCATAATGGATCCCAACTCCAGTACAAGCTCTTCTGAGGAAGAAGAGTTATCATTCAATACAGTAAAAGCTTCATGCAGATTCGAAAGATGACTCGGTGGAGAGAAATGAACTCTTGGATCTCTTGGAGCAAGATTTTCTTTATGACAGAGTCCTAGAACGAATGCAATCGCCTCCCTAGAAACCGAACCAATGATAGCATTTTCTTCGGAAGACGTAATGATAGGGAAATTCCAGTATTTGTATTCTGTAAGCAGTCGCTCCAAATCTGAAAGATGAAATGAAGTTGATGTTATGCAAACTACCGGAGTATGCATGATGTTGCGGACACTGAACCATTCAGTACGTGAGTTTTCATTCGGGGGATTGCTTCGAAGATATGGATATCTTTTGATTTTGATGTAAAGCTCATAGATGCTATCCACGTGCAAGACGTCACCAACCCATTTGGAGACAAGGACAGCAATCATAACTGGAAGTAGATAGTGTAAACCATTTGTCAATTCTATCATAATCACAACCAGTGAAACAGACACTCTAGTAACTCCACCTAACATCTAGATACCCATTAGATGGTCGGCATTCTACCAAGTCGAATTCTACTCACTGCAGCGGCACCGGTAACGGCATAGATGGCTGGACTTACACAAGATGTTGATAAAAGGCATTCGCGGAACAAGGGGAACTTCGGATATTTGGTCACAGAACCTTTCACTAAAACTCCAATCAATCTTCCACACAAACCTCCAACAGTCAATGAAGGAATAAAAATCCCTGTTGGAAGTTTAATACCAAATGTTATAACCGCAGTAAACAACTTTAGAAAGGTTCCTACAAGTAATGCTAGAGCAACTTGTTTTGAGTTTTTAACGGAGCAAAGGTACGCTTCGTTTTTCTTTGCTATATCATCCAATTCCTGACTGTCATCTGAACATTCATTGAAGAGACTACCCAAGTGACAATTTGAACAGTTCCATAAGAACAAAAGAATACTAACCTGGTAAGAATTTCAGAATTGCTGCCACTTAAGAAATCACTGAAATAAAATAGAAAGCAAGTCATCAACGTTACCAATAGTATTTCTCTCATGGGATGCCGTTTAAAGTAGCCGTGTTTTTCTTTCAGTTTCATCCACAGCAGATTGGTTTTGATAAAAACAGTTCCTAATATTCCCCCTACTGCTCCCGTCAATGCGAAGAAAACGATTTCGAACCAATTCCAAGGAAGATTGGAAGGAATTTCAAAAATGACTGTTTTCCCATTATAATAAGGATTCATAACTTTTAGCGTCATTGCGGCCACAAATGCACAATAAAAGGCATGCCATAAAACCTGACTCGAAAAGTATGTGGAAACTTCCTCCAAACTGAATAGAACACCTCCGACAGGTGCACCAAAAGCGACTGCAACACCTGCTGCTGAGGCACAAGCTAATAATTCTCTATATAATCTGCCATCATGTCGAATGAGAGGGAAAAGTGAACAAAGCAATGCACATAGACAACATCCCAAATGCACATAGGGTCCTTCCTTACCAGCAGATAAGCCAGCAGCAACTGCTAAAGAAACACCCAACATTTTGACTATAAAAGTAAGACTCGATAGAAACCCCTTCATAACGACGCCATTGAGAATAGCCTTTACTTCTGGAATACCGCTTCCTGCTGCATATGGAGCCAGCGTAATCACTAAAATAGCTCCCATACAAGTATAAAGTAAAAGAAATACTACAATATGATAAAAAATCGATGGATGAAGACCAACTAGAGAAAACGTTTGGCAGTTGAAGAACAGTGGACCATCTTGAAAACACCGAACAAGTGTCAAGCGAATTTGTTCCTTCACAGCACGTTGCCCAATTGAGATAAGGAGCCATACTACATACTCCAAACTTAAGATCGGACAACCACTCCACAGCTATGTCTAGATAAGCTGCCAGAAAGCCCATTAGCAAACCGACGGCTGTTAATAACAGGGCCACCACAAAGCTCTTTCTGGTATTACTCGAGTTCTCTCCATAGCCGTTTCTTATCTTAATTTTACTTGATTCGTTTGGCCAGTCTATGACTCTAAAGTCACCCTGACAGTCAGGTCCTCTGTCTCTAGAAACGGAGCGTAATCTCTTCGTAGATGTCCTTTTATACTCTCTCATATATTTTGACCTTATCGGCAGTTTGTCAAAGAGAGGAGAAACTGTGCTTCTACCGGCAAAGTTTTCACTCTTCCTTGTATCGTTCTCTGATAAAGGTACAAAATTTGAGCTGCTACTGAGACAAGAATCATAGGACTTTTTATTACTCCAAAGGTTCCAAACAGGAACTTTGACCTCCGACATGTGAGCACAAAACAATGAAACCAGCTATGATACAATATTCATAACCTAACCATACTTTTGAGATAACGACAATGCTAATCCATTTTGGCGCAAATTACAACTCCAAGAGATTCCAAACTTTGTTAATTTGTTTTGTACAAACTTGTCAACGAGCCCTATTAGCTCCACCACTTCTACAATCAGGACACCTCCAAACACCTTCAGGAGCTGATGTCAATCCAACACACTGGAAGTGAAACCATTCGTATGGACACTATGGGACGAAGTCATCTTAACATACGAATAACAATACCCTTCTTACGTTAGTATTATCACAAGCAATCATTTCACCATATGAGACTTGATTACAATAACAGTAACGAGGTTCATTTGGGTCTACTGGCATATCCTCAATTACAGCAAGGTTT
This sequence comes from Galdieria sulphuraria, assembly GCF_000341285.1. Classification (NCBI taxonomy): domain Eukaryota; phylum Rhodophyta; class Bangiophyceae; order Galdieriales; family Galdieriaceae; genus Galdieria; species Galdieria sulphuraria. The sequence continues at coordinate 126,947 of NW_005178467.1, forward strand.
GAAAGCTTTCTCTCGCTTCGTTCTCTTGAAGACTTTAGAGTGGAACCAGAGCCAATAGAAACTCTTCGGTCTTGCACATTTAAAGGCCATTTTCCTTCTGCTCTCAAATGCGCTTCAAATTCCCGAAGCTTCTCGTCCAATTGTCTCACATTACGGTCTACCGAGTCGTATGCTTTTTCTGCAAGCTTCACTTTTTGATCCGTCAAGGCAATCATCTCTCTCTGTGTCTCCTCCAGTTCTTTCCATATATTCTTTAAACTCTCTGTACTTCTACTTTTACTTTGACCTCTTTCCTGACACTCTTCATTCAGTCTTTCTGCCTCAGCTTGCAGTGCTACTTGAACTTGGTAAAAAATAAGAAATGCAACACTTGAGAAACATACCCACACATCTTGCGTCTAACTCTCGTATTTTTGAAAAATGCTGCTTCAAGTCATTCGGTAACGAAGACACCTTACCTAAAACTTCGTCCAAATAAGAAGGCACGCGAGTTTCAAGTTTTCGATAAGCCATCGTTATTGATTGGAGGGAATTGAGAAGAAGAATGGGACAGAAAAAGCATGCTCAAGGCGCCGCAAAGGCCTACATATCCGCTGCGAAGGCTAGAAGAAAGCTTCAAGTGAGCCTGGAAACGTTTCAAAAGCTATGCATTTTGAAGGGTATTCATCCTCGAGTTCCCAAAAAGAAGCTTCGAGGTTCCCAAAGGACAGTTTACCTAAAGAAAGACATCCAATTCCTTGCACACGACCCTCTCATCCAGAAGACACGGGAAATGAGAGCACAAAGAAAAAAAGATAAAGAAGGCACAGTCGAAGAATGAAAATCTGAAAGTCATGTCTTTGTTGAAAAATTTCCCGTCATACAGGTTGGAGAGAATCGTACTGGAACGATACGGTACTTTCCGTGATGCTTTGTCAGACCTGGACGATGCGTTGAATATATTGTTTATGGTATCTAATCTCACTTGTACCTCGGTGATAGACAGTGATAGAGTTATCCATTGTAGGAGGTTGTGTAGAGAGTTTCAGAAATATGTTACGATGACTTGTGCTTTACGAAAAGTATTTGCTTCAATCAAAGGTCTTTATGTTCAAGTAGAAATCGACGGTGTTTTTCCGGTATTTATTATACCTTATAGGCCTTTTCAAAGTGTACCTAGAGACGTTGACCAAAGAGTTATCAAAAGCTTCTTAGAGTTTTACGAATGCCTACTGAGTTGTGTGAATCGTCACTTGTTTCATTGGAAAGGCTACTCATATCCACCTCAATATGAAGAGTCTCTAGAAGAAAAGGGATTTTCAGTCTTTGACGCCTTCAGGCTGGAGTGCAAGAACAATGTGTCACAACTAACAGTGTGTGGAACCGAAGACTCAGATTTCGGTGTCTCCGATAGTGCAGAGGGAGACAAGAAAGTTGACCATCCCAATAGACTTTTGGAGGGTATGACATTTTTCCTAGGTCGAGAAGTTCCTTTAGATCTTTTTGATTTCTTGATAAGATCTTGTGGCGGTAATGCATGTTGGGAACTTCCAGGAACGCAGTTTACGGATCCAAAGGCGATAACTCACTATGTATATGATAGGCCAAATATTCCTGGAGATAGAAGATTAGATGCAGAATATGTACAACCACAGTGGATTCTTGATTCTATCAATGCCGGTGTATTACTCCCAATCTCTCTCTATTTGCCAGGAGTATCACTACCACCACATCTAAGTCCTTTTGTGAATCACGAGAATTCAATATATCGACCTCATTACCAAGACTTCATTTCAGAGTTTAAGACATCTGAAGTTACTGCGTACACAGAGAAAGTGATTGGACAAGAAAATACGAAAAAGGACAAGTTAGATACAACTAGCCAAGTCGCTTCTGGTGATGATGGTGAAGAAGAAGAAGAAGAAGACAAAAGACAACGAGCTTTAGTGCCTAATGATAAACTGGAACCTTGTAATGAAACTCAAAATCGAAAATTGGCAAAGATGATGATGAGATCGAAAGACAGGTATCGTTACGAAAGAATTACGAGAACTCAGAAGAAGGCAATGAAGACAGCCAATCGACTCCTTCGTCGCCAGGAGGAGTTGATGCACTCTTCGGATTAAATAAATAAAGTATTATGTCTCGTCATCAAAACTCTTAGAACACTTTCTTTGTGTTCTGCAATGACCACAACTAGACATACTTTTTTAGATTGGGCTATGAAAGATATATTGCTTTTAAATAAAAAAGTAAAACAGAAAAAAAGACTCCTAACAGATATTTCATTTCATGATTCAAGTCTTCGGTTGACGTTGCGACTTGCGTCTGTGGTACACTCTTCTCTGTCTCTTTAGACGTTTCTCCAATCTTCGAACTCCTTTCTTTACAAGAATATGATGTCTCTCATACAAGTCCTGCAAATCATCTAATACCGCATCTGCCAGCACCAAACCAAGGTTTTTAAATCCATCGAAAACATAGGAAGAGACAAAAAAGGCAGACAGAAACAGAATGTGATCGTCAGCCTAATTATCAATAAAGTTACTATATCAATCTCCATCAAAGTCACGAGCCATGTACTTACGGAACGAATATACGGAGCATCATATAATGTGGAAGGGGCCACAGTGGTCTGATCTTCAAAAGGTCCGGGAGCTTCAAAACTCACAAAAGTATCGGAATCATCAAATGTTCTTTGATACTCAGCGTGTTCTAATTGCAGGTATCTGGCATAAAAACGAGCCTGAGCTAGTCTCACTTGCTTTGAGCCTTCCAAGAGGTTCTCGATGATAGGAGGAACAGTCTTTTTAGACTCGTTCGAGGCGTGAAAAACTGCCTCCAACAGGCCATGACTAAAATCACCGAAATGTGCCGAACTAGTATTCAGTTTCGATATAGTCTTCCAAAAAATACCTGAGCGTCGTTTGTTTTGTTGGATACTGTTGCTATTGACAGAAGAGCTAGGATTTGTTTTCCGAGTATTAGAACGTGTTAAACCTAAACTGGTCACTGAGGTCGAGGGAAATTCTACTTGAACCTCCTCAGAGATGGATTGAAGGTTGGTGTTGTTTGTATCGAGTATCTGTGATTGCTTCTCCAAAGGTTCTTGTTGTATATTGTCAAATGTATCAGCCAATTCAACAATTTCGGTATCCAATTTTTCTTCATCATCGTTTTTAGCTGCTGAAGCAGTTTCATCGGTTGGTGACGATATCATAATCGCGTCTCTTTCCGAATCAGAGCCATCTCTACCACCGGGAAGCTTTTCAGATAGTCCTATTGATGCTGTACGTTGAATATCATTCTCTTCCATTGATGGATTCAACGATTGTTGAATGTTGTCTTTTGCTGTTGGCACAAGTCCTTGTTCCATCAATTGGTTTGATAGGTTTTCACACTCTAAAATACTCTGAGACAAGTCTTGCTGTTTTGGATTCTGTTCTCTTGAGAATGTCTCAGAAATACTAAATGGTCTCGAGTGCAAGTGCTTCCACATGCCAAAATAATCCTTAGTGAAGTGGAGAGAATTGAAGAGCGCTGTACCAGTATTTCTCATATAATCACCAACAATCCATGCAGCTTTGGTTGTCTCTCTCGCAGATGCATATCCAAATTCTCTTACAAAAGCAATTGAATTGAAGGGCTTCCCTTCCATTATACAACTGATTATTACATGCACAAAGCTTTTTCTACTTTCCTGAAGAACGAGTAAATCCTCCATTAGTGGTTTGATAAATAGGTCATAATGAGTATGTGCCAAATGTCCAGTTACAAAAGGTTCATAATCCAATAAAGTTGAGAACGCTGACAAACGCGGAATAATTTTACGCTCATATTCGACGGCTGTGGTAATGACTTGAGGAATGGCATGTAGTTTCGCACTGACACCATTCTGAACACTTCCAAGCCAGTAAAGAGCCTTATTAAAATCACTCTGAATTTCTTGTTTCCAATTTACGGGATTCCTAGAATCTTTCCCGGCAGAACCTGATGGTTGACTTTCAATATGCCCATTTACACCCAAAGATCCTTGGTCTATGACGCCATTCATTTCAATATCTGAGGAATTCTGGACTCCCCAGATCGTTGCCATATGACTATCTGGTTTGCCGTTCGTTCTCGAGTCAATCGGTTCCACCTTAATTGTTCCATAAACTAATTGTCTATCACCATGTCGTCCCATCAACTCAAAGTATTCAGAAAGCAACCATCGGTGCCACCTACTCATTTTACGAACAGCCAACGCAAGACACTGCCGAGTTTCCTTCAACGCTGAATGAGGAAGAACAAATTCACTCAGGAACACAGCGATAATAACACCCAAAGAAATATTTACGAAGCGTGCGAGAGGATAGTGCCATGTAGCTTTGTATTCATACGGAGAATACTGATAAAGAATCATCACATACAGTGTGGTGCAAGTGGTAAGAAGTGATGAATAAAACGGTCCGTTCATAAAGTAAACTGCAAATGTTGTAACAAAGACAATGACTGCCCCTAAGCCATAAGGTTCCATTGCAGACTGTTTCCAGTTCATCAATAAGAAGCCCATTAAGACTCCAGAACCACATCCAATGATAGTGACCAGTCCTCCTATTAGAGTGCCTTCTACTGTAGGAGTCATGTAAATCATATAGGCCATCCACAACCAAAGTCCATCAAAATTTTCAACATATTTATACAATGGCGTGACTAAAAAGACAATGATTATCAAAAGCTCTCCAATCCATTTCTTGATAAAATAATGAAACTCCGTCGCTCCAAACAGAGTATATAATTCTGTTTTGTTACGAGGAATATTTCCGATCGCGTGATACCAAACTTCAAATGACCAAAAGAGACTTCTTGTCCACCCAAAGAGATTGTGATAGCCTAGATAACGAATGAGAGATCATATTTTTGATGAAAGCTGAGTAAACGTGCCTCGACGAAAAGATTTCTCTTTTCTCGCTACCATAAGATTGTAAAATTCTTCATGAATATTGCATAGTGACTCCAACATTGACTTTGACATCACTAAAACAAACATAAGTGGACCTAATTCTAATGCAGTAGATTCTGCACGCAAAGTTCTCGTGCTATCCCAATATGAAATATATGATGATCGAACTGATACCTTTAACTTCCGTTCCAGCTCTTCCATTTGCAATATTTCATCCTTAATATGTCTCATAGAGGAAATACGACCATCATCCAAAGGTTCACTTATACAAGTACCTAAAACAGAACATGTAGTGGCCATTCTGGCATAAAGTTCTTTCATCACAGGAATCATAGACTTCCATCTTTGCAATGTTTCAGCTTTATATCGTCTTCTTCCTCCTTCAAGAACAGAGCGTATAGCGTCCACACGTGAAATAAGATCTTCGACAGCATCGATTACTCTCAACCATAATCGGATAGGCTCTTTCCGCATGAATTGAATCAGGTTCGGTTCAAAGATACTGTAATTTGCGAGGGTCTTGGCACGCTTTATGTTACCTTGTGCAGAAATGAGAGTATCTCCCTCTAAAATGCTTTCGAGTACATGAAGGTTGTGCGAAGAACTTCTTAGCCAAGAAGCTGTTCCAGGATCCACAGCAATCTGTCTTGTCGGGGCATCACTGCTAGAGAGCGTATCTTGAAAAGTGTCGTCGTCATCAAAACTAGAGTCTGAACTAGTTGATGACGAGCTCTTGATTTTCGAGCCACTATGTATTGATCCACCTATACGGTCTGTAGAGCCTCTTAAAGAGGAATTGCTATCTATGATAGTAATAGCAAGATATGGTGAAAAGAGAACGGATGAAATAGATGACATGGAAGAACCAAGTTTGTTCAAAGCATCTCTAATGCTTAGTTTCATATCCTGAACGGAAAATTTTGGAAAAATGAGAATGGCTGGAACAAGTGAAAATACGATTGACAATGCAGATGCCACAAGTGTGATCCTCATCGTATACAAAATACTAGAGTTTCCCAAGGTTCTTGTGTCCAAAAGGTTGAAAACAAAGTTGCTTTCTCCAGTGTAGTAAACCATGCCGGAAACACGGGTATCTGAGTGAAGAATTGTAAATAAGCCTGTGCCTATTGCTGCCAAGACTATGGTGATTCCAATGCTGGCACGAGCAGCCAAAGCTGCAACAGCTCCAAAACAAGCTCCAAAAATCAGAGCAATTGCTGTAAGACAGGAGGCCTGCATAACAATACCAAAGTGAAGCTCCTGAACAAAAAAAGTGAGGTTGATAATATAATAAATTAGTGCCAGTGGTGCGTCGGGGAAAGCACTGTACAGTGTTGGCACGAAAACAAATAGAATACCAATAAGTGTGCCTAGACAAGCTCTTGCCGCCATTCGAAAAGCATTGGACAAGTAAAGCTTCTTTAGGCGCCACAACAGCCTAACATATCTCGTCCCCTTCACCTGTAACCAATAATCTGTGGCGTTGAGTTTAGAAGAAGGTTTGGTTGTTGTACTTGAGTTCCAGCTTAGAAGGAAATCTTCTATAGACTGGTTTACTGGGCGTCTTTTAGCTTCCATTTCTACCAGGACCCTTGCAGCTCTCGAGGGACGTTCTCTGTCGAAATGGAATGGCTTACTCTGCCTCTCTTCTGGACACAGAGGGAACGAGGGACAACTGTTTTGTGTCATTGGTTTTGACAATTGTGTGTATTGATACACTGTAAATCATCTCGATAAGGACTTGAGTCTATATAAACAGAGAATAGCACTTTCCTACAGTATAGGAACAAATTGCTTCATTAAACCATCATAAGTAATGTATTCTTGTTGAAAACAGAATAAAAAGTTATAGGGAAAGGTTCTTCAGGCCTTTACTGGATTCAGAAACTTTCAAACTGTTTCCAAACAGAGTTCTTGTCAACAAGTTTCTACTCGTAATGCAACCGAGAAGAAGGCTAGTGAAAGAAACGAACGAGGTCTTCGATCAAACTTTGATTGGGCTGAACACCATGTTTTTGCAAGATCTCTGCCACTCCTCTTCTTTGTTGGGCGAGAATTTCTTCAGAGGGCTATAACAGATATAAGCATCGACGGGAAACAACTAGAAAACACAAACGAACCTCAATTTGTTGACGAAGTTTCGCAGCTAATCTTTGAACGGCCTGTTCATCTTCACGATTAAAATACTTTGATATCACTAAGTAGTGTCCCTAGAGAACTCCAAACTTGTCACTCACCGCACTTTCTTGGGCGCTTTCCCTTTCCTTCCATCTGCTCCCCATAGTTCCTTCAGCAACAGACTTTTTCTCTGTATAGAACATTTTCTGACCTCTTTGCCAAACTTTGGTGACAGAAGTTTTTGTCACACTTAGTAACTTTGCCTTGTTCATTTTGTATCCTGAGAACACACAAACGACACAACAAATGATACAGTCCAATTACAATCGTGCACACTCGAGTTTTCAGTTCATCGACCCAATGTACATACAGTTTCTAAAACTACGATTCAAAACTCACATCCTATTTTATCTTTACAAGGATTGGCTATTTAGACTGACTTTCTGTGATGCTACTGATTCTTATTCATTGAAAGCTCTTTACATCAATGTTATGATACGCGAAAAAGCTTTTGAGGACATGTTGGATGGAAGTTTTGTTACCAAGAAACAAGTTTTTGTCAGAAACATAAAGAAATAAACTTAAATATTTGTTTTTCAAGCTTGCTAAGAGGATAATGAAAGCAATTCACAAGTACCTGTCCAGGTTTTAGAACTATACAGATATAAGAAATTCTCTTAGAAGGCCGATGATTAGATATTCTTACTATTGTTTTTTCGGGTCATAGTCACATCCGCATTCCATTTCATAGAATAAAAGGTTGAAATAGACAAATTGGTTCTTCTGATCTTGACTTGGTGGAAAAGAATTTCCTGCAGTTATCAAAAACAAAATCTTTCTGCAACAACGGTATCAGAATGCATCATCACTCGCCAAAGAAAGTATCCTGCTGATAATGGAGAACCTGATGGTTTCTCGAATAGTTAGTTTTGAAGAATCATTGTGATCTTCCTAGGGTTAGCACTACGACAGGTATTTCTATCCTATTCATTAAACTATGGAGATAAAATCACCCCTTCTTTCAGTGTAAAAAAGGATAAAACACGAAGCTGTGGCAAAGTGTGGCAGTTCTTGTTTACACAATCCCTAATATATATATATATATATAAGAGATATCCTTCTATCTCGAGGCAACGTTACTGAGTATCTTGATACAACAAGAGAAAAGAATATCAGCAACTGAAAGCACTTTATTGATCTTCATCAACTGGAACCTGTTATGGGTTCAAATATTGCGTCGCCACTCAAAGTTGGGAGCGCATATAAAACTTGTTTCAACACGGGCACTCTTTACTACATAACAACCCTCGACTACAAACTTGGCAACCCGCTCAGCTACCTTTCCGAAACTTGAGCATATATTGGCATACAACGTAACTTTTAAAGAGGCTTCCAAAGCTCCTTCTCTGTGGTCGTCCACAGTTTCATTCCAAAAGACATAAAAAGTCTCAGAAGAAACTGCAACCACCAGCAAAGAGGAGAGTTTGAACAACTCCTCAAAAACTACGCTATGCTCGTTTCACTCAACAGTTGGTCGTCTCATCCTCACGGGATAACATACACCGAAGTCAATGCAGTCTTAGGTTAGAATAAAGACGTGAAAAGTGGGGACGGCGGTGATTTGCTTTGCTTTTAAAGCAACAGGAATGGTTGTCTAATAGACAAACAAAAGAACAGACATCATTTTATGACAAAAGCGGACTCAACCTTTCCTTCCATTCATGAACTGACCAAGAACTTGAAGCTACAGGATCTTTCATTCTGTTGATCATGAAAGTAGGTGATACATGAATATCTAATTGACGAGCATATCGAATACTCAACTTTAAATCCTAGCAAAAGTGACATCGCCTTGAACTATATGAAAAGCTCCAACTTACTGCCGTTACATCATTGCCTTCCTTAGTATCCAGGATTTCCAACTTTTTTAAAACTTGCTCCGGTTCAATTCCAACTTCCTATCAAGACCACAACACAAAGTCAAACGAAACTCGATGAGAATATTCTCTTCAAAAAGACACATAGTATACCTTTGCTAACTTTGCCAATTGTTCATACATCTCTTTGCTATATACAGCAAACCATTGGCAGTCAAATATTCTACATCTCTCCTTTTTGTGCACTTACCGACTCTTCTGATACACTTTTTGATCAATAAAATTGTCCAAGTTTTCAAATAATACGCGAGAATACGGATAAAACTTGTCAGGATCGATTTGTTTCACTGCCAATGCTGCTTCGTGCAAGAGAGTGGATTGGGGGTGCCAAGGCTGTATTTGATGCTGGAAATAAAAGCATATCTTCTCTTCCATTGCAGGAAGCACTTGATCCATCAGTATGAAAAACGCTTTTTTGGAAAATGGGCACTAGGAGACCGAGTAGTGTTTAGAGAAGCTATTTCCAATTCATAAAGTTGCTTACACAGTAGTCCAAAAACACTTCCATTTGAATGGGAGCTCCTCGAGGACCCCATGCAGTACCGATCGGCTTATTTGTTTGTTGTCATATTTAATAAAACAGAAACTTTGGCATACTTACCTGTCTAGGAAGAGGAGGCCAGTTGGAAGCCATTATCCGTTCAATTCCAATTTTCACAATCTTTATAATTATTTTTTCTCGTGTCTTTAAAGTATGGAACAAGAAGAAGCTTTAAATATTCTACGAAACTTACAAAGATTAGATGAAAATATGTACGTCTATTACTGGGTATTCTTTTCCTCTATTAAGTTTCCTTAGGTACTGTGTGGACTGTGGAGCACATAATCCACAGTGGGCTACTGTAACTTATGGTACTTTTATTTGTTTGGAGTGTTCAGGTCAGTTGATGGAAATAAGCAGAGTATAGTAGAATACAAAAGTTGAATGATAGGAAAACATCGCTCCCTTGGTGTGCATATTTCTTTTGTACGTAGCATTGGAATGGATAGATGGAAAGTACACGAGATAAAGAAGATGCAGCTCGGAGGCAATAAAGCGTTCAAGAAGTTTTTGAAAAGCCAAGGCGTGTCGCTTTCTTTATCTACTACTGAAAAGTATCAAACGCCTGCAGCCAAGTTGTACGCCGAAAAACTTCAGAACCAAGTGATGAGTACAGAAGAATGGGGAACTAGTGGAAAGAATAGTGACCTTCCCAACAGAGATTCTTCTTCGCTTAAAATAACTACAGAACATAATGAAAAACAAGGAAAGAGTGAAGTAACGACTAATATGATTAGCGTTGGTGGTCTTTCTGATGGTGAATATTCGGTTGCGTCGAAACGTGAGAAACGAGTGAATCCTTTGAGATCAAATAATAGGAGAATTATCAACTTGCAGCAGCAGGTGCACAACACAACAGACTTTAGTTCAGGACATTCTTATGCTTCCACTGAATACCAGGAGTGGGAACCTTCAGTATCCATGGCTTCCCAACGGGATGATGGCTTTCAGACGAAATCTAAGCAGCCTACTATGCCAAACAGAAATAACTGGATGGATTCAAGTGCTGCTTATGAGACAGAGTCAAAACGTCCTCCTGACATAGACCAGGTAACCAGTTTATTGAAGAACCAAGTGTCACTACTCTCAGAACGAGCAAAGAAAAGTGAATTGATAATGCAAGCCAGGGAGAAGACGGCTCAGACAGCATCCAAGCTGCACTCTTGGTTGCAGTCTTTCTCAAACAGAGTGTCAGGTGAAATAGAAAGGCTGCACGATTCTGATTCTTCGGGTCAAAGAAGCGAGTTGTTGCAAGGAATATCGCACTTAAAGGTACTGTCCTAGTAACTGGTGTATATTTTTTTGGAATTTATGGACTCATCGTGTGAACAATAGCGAAATGAACTTCATTATAGAGAAGATGTTGCAGAATACCAGTCATCCGATCGGGAAAGAGAGAGTAGTTTTGATGTCTCTGCAGCGTCCTATTTGTCAGCTTCTAAACAACAACAAGAACCAAATATATGGGAAAATAGAACGAGAGAGTTAACAACAAAGAAATCCCACAGCGAATGGGAGTGGCCAGAAGAAGAAGAAGAAGACCGAAGTAATCCTTATTTTGTGAAAATCAAAGAGAAATAGAATGGATACGAGACCAACTCAAGTTTAACATCCAATAAACAATGGATCGTCTAACGGAACTTAGAAATATAGCTTCACCTTCCAGTGAAAGGGAAGATGACGACGTTATACAAGCAGCTTCACGTGTACTGCATGGAGACTATCAGCAAGGCAAGAAAAACACTACTTCATTCACCTTTTCCAATGAACCTAGTAACTACAACTAGAACAAGGAAACGAGCAACCTCAGGAAGAAGAAAAGAAGAATATTCTAGACGAGATGGAAAATGGTCTTGCAAAGCTACAACGCAAGTTCTTTTCACCCTTTTCCAGCAAGACACACGGCAACGAGGTAAAGTTGTGCAACGGTTTGTGTTGCTGTCCTAACGCTCTTGTTGACCCATCTTATGAAGGACCTTGAAAGTAGTCGTCAGCAATCTGGACAGACAAACCAAAGTGCTGGAGCTGTAGAAGATAATGTCTTATCTAGCTTTTATGAAGACGTCGACTCAGTGAAGGCTCTCATTGAAAAACTAAAACTTCAAACGAAAGCTGTTGCACAAAAACACCGGTTTGTATTATTTTAAAACAGAGTTACCTTTCTATAGTAATCCTGGTAATGTAGTGCGTTACTTGAAAACCCAACTAACGCTTCGAAGTTCGAGGAAGAACTGATGACAGAGACTTCGTTGGCAAGAGAACTTGCCGTTGGGATTAAGAGACGTTTGGATAGAATGAAAGTAGGTTTTCAACCCTTTTTTTTTATGAAGTTTTGAATAAAAAACTTTCAAGGAGTTACAAAACAAAGTCGAGAGAGAAAAAGGGCAAGGATCTAGTGAGTCTCGCATTATTGTTGGTACGACAGGGATAGATTATGAGAAACTTTAGAAATAATATGTCGACAGGGACACAAGGTGCTTTAGCCAAGCGTTTTATGAATGCTATGCGTGAATTTCAAAATGTACAGGAAGAATGTGAAAATGACATGAGAGATCAGGTAGGATAAAGGTGGATATGATAATCAATTCTAAAGAAATATTGTGATCAGGCGGAAAGACAACTGAAAATCATCAACCCGAAGATAACCAAGACAGAAGTGGATACAGTCTTAGATGCTACTGGTTCAGGTGGTAATGCAAGTTCAGAAATTTTACGACAGCAGGTCCTGAGGACTGGATTTTTATGAAAAGATCGGTTAACTTGTGACTTTAGATGTTGATGGCTCGAGACGGTGATTATAATTCCATTCGACTAGTTATGGAGGATGTGGAAGAACGCACTCGTGCTATGCGTCAGTTGGAAGAGAATATTCAAGAATTAAGACAAATGTTTCTGGACATGAGTGTATTAGTGGAGGCTCAGGGAGAGACCATTGACCAAATTGAAAGCAATATAAGTAGTGCAAAGGCCAGTACCAAAACGGCTGCTTCTCAGTTGAGAGGTGCTCGTAAGCATCAGAAAAGGTAGTGAATATGCTTTTGAAGTGCAACTCATTTTATATGAAATACTTTAGATACTATCGTCTACTATTCTGTCTCTTTTGTTGCTTGATTATTTTACTTATAGCCATTCTGGTCCCTATTGGAGTGGCAGTTATTCGTCCAAATAATGGAGGATAGATAGAAAAATTCTAAATATTCTGCTTTTGTAGAGCAATCTATATATGAAGTTATTGGAAATAAGTGTAGCAAAAGATTTGCAATGAAAAAGAATGATCGGGAAACTAACAAATGGAACTGCTCAAAACCGATAAAGTCTTATTGCCAACCAACTTCTGTACATTTTATTGGCTACTTACTGGAAAATATCCCAAAAATTTGTTAGTATTTCTATTCATCTTGACGCAATTGGACTTTACTGGCTTGAAAGATATGTCTCTGTCTCATCATATCATCAAATGACTTGCCTTGATTGAGTTTCTTTATAATTGTACGTAAATGAGATAGTCGCAAGTGTAGTAGAAATATTTGTTTACCTTCCACCAGGAGTCTCCAAATACTATCGCTATACTTGTGGATGCCACTAGAGTAAAGACAAGAATCTGTAAACCAGGAATATCCAACAAACGGGGTGGCCTTTGACCCTGTTAAGTTCCCAGTAAAGATAAAGCTTCCCATCATACCTTGTATAACGATTAGAAGCTTTGCTAAAACCTGAATAACGTTGTCCAGTATAAGGGTTACGATTTTGGGTCTTAGTAGAACCCTGGCGGAAATCAGCACGAGCAGAGTTTCCGGTACGAGGTTCTGCTCTTTCAAACTGTTTCCTTCGTTGTTGCTTTAGTACATCATAGGCATCTTTAATCTAATAACAAGCCACTTGAAATAAAACATAGTTGCTTTCCAAGGCTTGTTTCTCACTCTTTTAAAGTTTCTTTCAGCTTCTTCCCGTTGACCAGGATTTCTATCTGGGTGAAACCTAATAAAGAATAAGGATTCACATATATATATATATTATTGACAAATAAGAATCTACTTGAATGCTAGCTTTCTGTATCGTGTTTGTATTTCCTTGTCTGTTGCTAAGCTGGATAGACCCAAAACATGATACGGATTTTCCATCACAAGAAGCCTCTATTGCCCATCCTTTTTTTCTTTCTTTGGTGAAGGTTGTATCGTCAAATGTCTTTCATGCTCAACTAGGCAAAAAATGGTTCCTCTTTGGTAAAAATGATAAATATTTTCTATACACAAAAAGATGTCACTCTTATCAAAAAGATATCTACAAGAATGAAGCTTCACAACGATGAAATATTAGGGATACCTTTTTCTTTATGAATGGTGTACGATATACAAGTGTAAGTTTAAACTGAGGGCCTGCTCTAAGAATATATGAAACATCAACAAAAAGTCTTCTCGCACATCAAAAAAGTTTGAATGAGTAGTATCATATTTTCGTTTTGGGATGCGTTCTGCTTCAACTTGAATTTCACAAGCAGTAAATCTCACGAAAGATGTTGCATTAGGTTCCATATGGAAGTATGTTTCCATAAAGGCTAACAACAACTTGTTAGAAAGAATAAAGTGACTTCAAAATACAAGAAAGGATATACATGTAGACATGAATAGATATTGATCTTGAACTTTCTATTTTCGAGTCCAGCTGTCTCTTTCTTAATGAAAATGAAGAAAGATAGAAACATATTTTCTCGTTATTCCGTAGTGTCGAGACGCATAATTGTACAGAAGCATCAAGAAAGTAAATATCCTATTGGAAACTTTGTCTTTCATCAATTACCCGTACAGTAGGAAAAGATATAGAAAATAACAACAATCAAAACTCATGGTTAAATTTCGATCGGGCAAGCGAAGAAAAGAACATTCATGTTATTGATGCTTTAGATTTGAATGAATGACGTTGTAGAAAGATAAAATGACTTTATGAGGCTAACAGAATAAGTTACGAATAGAACTTTATTCGTCTCAGTTGGCTAAAACTCTACAACAGCACCAGACGCATTTTATAGTCAATGAAGATTTCAAAAGAGACAAATATGTAACCAAAGCACTATAAAACGAAGAATACAACTGCAAATAGAGCTTCTGGTAAGCAAAAAAAGAGTAAAATTGTCTGTTTCTTTAGGACCAAATGTTCTCTTTTTATGTATAATACATTGCTATGGAATAGGTACAATATCCAAAGCACATGAAAGAGCTCAGTTTCACATGCAAAGAAATAATGAGACTAAAAGAAAATGGATCTATGCCTCTTTTCATTTTCTACAGCCTCTCTTGTATTGAAGAAACCCATATACTCGAACAGGATAATACTCCAAGTGAAAACAAAAGGGACCCATTCTTCCAAGAACCAGAATAAAATAATAAGTTGCGGGGATATATCTTGATTCGTTGAAGTCAAAAGCATGCTTGTTAATCATAGAGTTTAAGATAATATATTCCCAAGATTTTTGAAACTGCCCAAGCAGCAGACGCTAAAAGGATCCAAAAGCGATAAATCGTCAAAAGTTGTTTTTTCTTTTGTTTTCTACTTGTTGTATTGCCTTCATTAGCTATTTCTATCCATTTGGGGGATTTGGATTGACAATTGAAAGAGGGAAGATGCGACATTTTCATTAGACAGCGATGATGGCAATCGGCGCTTGAGGAGCAAATTCAATTTGTTAGCGCGCCACATTCAAATTGGGACGTGTCTAGCATCATTTGTTTTTCTCATTCGACTTGGCTGGTTGAACACGACTAATTCTTTTTCACTTATTTTTCGAACAAGTCTTTTCGTTTAGTAGTTCATTTAAACAAGGTATGATAGTATAAAGTAGTTTAAAAGTATCTCTAAACTGAGTATCTGTTTCTTCGTTAGAAAATGCGTGAGATTGTACATGTGCAAGCTGGGCAGTGTGGAAACCAAATAGGAACCAAGTTTTGGGAAGTAATATGTGACGAACACGGCCTCTCACCTGACGGTTTTTATGCAGGAAACACCCCCTCTCAACTGGACCGTATCAACGTCTATTACACTGAGGCCTCGGACAAACGTTATGTTCCACGTGCAGTTCTTGTGGACTTGGAACCAGGCACTATGGATGCTATCAAAAGTGGTAAACTTGGAAAAATGTTTCGCCCAGACAACTTCATCTATGGTCAAAGTGGTGCTGGAAACAACTGGGCTAAAGGTCACTATACAGAAGGAGCAGAGTTAGTTGATGCAGTTTTAGATGTAGTGCGTAAGGAAGCAGAAGCATGTGACTGTTTACAAGGATTCCAAGTAACTCACTCACTGGGTGGAGGTACAGGTTCTGGAATGGGTACTTTGCTAATTTCTAAGATAAGGGAAGAATATCCTGATCGAATGATGGGAACCTATTCAGTATTGCCCTCTCCAAAAGTGTCTGATACAGTTGTTGAACCTTACAACTGTATTCTTTCAGTCCACCAGTTGGTAGAAAATGGAGATGAAGTGTTTTGCATAGACAACGAAGCACTCTATAACATTTGTCACAACACCTTAAAGATGAATAATCCATCATATAGCGACCTCAATCAACTAGTAACTGCAGTCATGTCAGGTATTACGTGCTCACTTCGTTTTCCGGGACAACTAAACGCAGACTTGCGTAAATTGGCAACTAATCTTATTCCCTTTCCCCGATTACATTTCTTCATGATTGGATTCGCTCCCCTTGCAGCTCCTGGGACTCAGCAATACAAATCCAGTTCAGTGGCCGATCTCTGCCAGCAAATGTTCGATTCACGTAACATGATGGCAGCTTGTGATCCTCGACATGGTCGTTACCTCACTGCAGCTGCATATTTCCGAGGCAAAGTTCCAACAAACGAAATCGACGATCAATTGATGACAGTTCAGAACAAAAATGCTGCTTCATTTGTGGAGTGGATACCTAACAATATCAAAAGCTCTCTCTGTGATATTCCTCCCAAGGGTATGCAACGTTCGGCAACCTTTATTGGAAATTCCACTGCTATTCAAGAGCTGTTCAAGAGAGTCGGTGAACAATTTGCAGCAATGTTTCGTCGCAAAGCTTTTCTTCATTGGTATACTGGAGAAGGTATGGACGAAATGGAATTCACCGAAGCCGAAAGCAACATGAGCGATTTGGTTTCTGAATACCAACAGTATCAGGAAGCCACAATAGATGACGACTTTGGAGATGACGGTGAGGAAGGCGAAGAATATTAAGTAGAATACCCAACTTAATCAGCAGTTGTTAATGAACGTCAAAAATAAACGTGGTTTGCTTGTCTCAAGAAATACAATAATTGAAATAACAGAGCAATATGTTGGACACTTAAGAGCAAAAGTCAAGCTAACAACACGAGGGGCAATTTCTACATGCTTTATAAGCTGTCATTGATCCGTTATACCTTTTCTCAGATTTTGGATTTGTGACTGATTGGTTGCTTGGTTCCACGTGCTTGTCAACTTGTTTGGCTGTTTAGGTATTAAAAAATGCAAATATTTGTGAAGACTCTCACTGGGAAGACTATTACTCTTGAAGTTGAACCCTCAGATACTATTGAAAACGTCAAGTCTAAGATTCAAGACAAGGAAGGCATTCCCCCAGACCAACAACGTTTGATTTTTGCTGGTAAACAGTTGGAAGATGGCCGTACTTTGTCAGACTACAATATTCAAAAAGAGTCTACCCTTCACTTGGTGTTGCGTTTGAGGGGAGGCATGCAAATATTTGTGAAGACTCTCACTGGGAAGACTATTACTCTTGAAGTTGAACCCTCAGATACTATTGAAAACGTCAAGTCTAAGATTCAAGACAAGGAAGGTATTCCCCCAGACCAACAACGTTTGATTTTTGCTGGTAAACAGTTGGAAGATGGTCGTACTTTGTCAGACTATAATATTCAAAAAGAGTCTACCCTTCACTTGGTGTTGCGTTTGAGGGGAGGCATGCAGATATTTGTGAAGACTCTCACTGGGAAGACTATTACTCTTGAAGTTGAACCCTCAGATACTATTGAAAATGTCAAGTCCAAGATTCAAGACAAGGAAGGTATTCCCCCAGACCAACAACGTTTGATTTTTGCTGGTAAACAGTTGGAAGATGGTCGTACTTTGTCAGACTATAATATTCAAAAAGAGTCTACCCTTCACTTGGTGTTGCGTTTGAGGGGAGGACTCTAAGTGTGTTTGCTTTTTGCGAAACTTTTAGTATTGAGTGCTTTGCTTGAGTGAATAAATGTTTGTTTGTGGTTATTGCAAGTTTTTCTATTTTTATGTCAATAATAATATTTCAACGGGTCAATAGCTTTATTTTGGCAACAGCATGCAGAAGGCTCTCCGTGGTGCTTGTCATTTTTGAATGACGTTCTTGTGACATTGACCACAATTAGGCACGAGATATACGAGACAATATGTAGCGGAAAAGAATGGGATGAAAACTTTCAAATGGAATTGTTTATCCAAAACAACTTTAGTGCTGTTCACCAAATTATGAATGACTACATATATGAAACACCAGTGAGGAGAATCAAATGAACTTGGACGCCATAAAGGCACAATTGTTTAAAATGTTTCCTCTTCTATGTCGACATCAAAGTCATCTTCGACAGTAGCTTCTTGATACTGTTGATATTCTGACACCAAGTCATTCATGTTACTTTCTGCTTCCGTGAACTCCATTTCATCCATTCCCTCTCCAGTATACCAATGAAGAAAAGCTTTGCGACGAAACATTGCGGTAAATTGCTCACCAACTCGTTGAAATAGTTCTTGTATGGAGGTAGAATTGCCCACAAACGTTGCTGATTTTTTCATACCTAAAGGAGGAATATCACACAGAGAGCTTTTGATGTTGTTTGGAATCCATTCAACAAAGTAGGAGGAATTCTTGTTCTGAATGTTAAACATTTGATCATCAATATCTTGTGTTGACATGTTTCCACGGAAGTATGCTGCAGCAGTTAAATAGCGACCATGGCGGGGATCACATGCAGCCATCATGTTCTTGGCATCGAACATTTGTTGAGTCAACTCAGAAACACTAGCAGAACGATACTGTTGTGAGCCTGGTGAACTTAAGGGTGCAAATCCAATCATGAAGAAATGAAGGCGTGGAAAGGGAATCAAATTGGTAGCCAACTTTCGTAGATCTGCATTCAACTGTCCTGGGAAACGCAATGAACAAGTAATACCTGACATCACTGCTGAAACCAAATGATTCAAGTCTCCGTAACTAGGATTGCTGAGCTTCAATGTTCGGAAGCAGATGTCATAAAGTGCTTCATTGTCAATGCAGAATACTTCATCTGCGTTTTCAACCAACTGATGAACGGAAAGAGTACAATTATAAGGTTCCACCACAGTATCGGACACCTTTGGGGATGGAACTACAGAATAGGTACCCATCATTCGATCGGGATATTCTTCCCGTATTTTAGAGATTAAAAGGGTTCCTAAACCAGAACCTGTTCCACCTCCAAGTGAATGTGTGATTTGAAAGCCTTGCAAGCAGTCACACGACTCTGCTTCTCGCCGGACTACATCTAAGACATTATCTATGAGCTCTGCACCTTCAGTGTAGTGACCTTTTGCCCAGTTGTTTCCGGCACTACTCTGACCATACACAAAGTTGTCTGGGCGAAAGAGTTTTCCGTATGGACTGGCTTTTACAGCGTCCATTGTCCCTGGTTCCAAGTCTATCAACACAGCACGGGGAACATATCTTCCTCCTGTCGCTTCACTGTAGTATACATTGATTCTGTCCAGTTGTGACGGAGAATTTCCTTCGTAAAGTCCGGAGGGGTTGATACCATGTTCCCCGGAGATTACTTCCCAAAACTTTGAACCTATTTGGTTGCCGCATTGTCCTGCTTGGATATGAACAATTTCCCTCATTTTATATTCTAAAACAGGTCAAATAATTTAGCAAATACTTGAAAGCATCGTATGACTTACCAAAGTATTAAGAAAGGGGTACGGAATTGCACAAGCAAACAAAGAAATTTGAAAAGGCATTCTTCTTTCGGATGTTATTAAATTTGGCGGGCTTTTGCGGTCGAACCATGAGAAGAAGAAGAAGAAGGGGAGCGGAATTCTGAACCTATGATGGACATTGACCATTATTACAGGCTCACCAGAATAAACTTGTACCTTCAAAGTATTATAAGTGTCTATAGTTTATTCCTTATATGACATATATTTGGAACATTGATTTTATCCATCACTATTGTCTATTGCAATCATGATTCCATGAAATTCTATCCGTACTATATGGTTCCGTATTTCAATTATGCTTTCCACCATTCAGCCTTGTTGCCATTTTGAACTTTTCGAAATTCCAATTTGACAATTGTGTGCCATGCAGTTTCCTGAGAGCAATATAACTTCACCTCTGTCAGAAAAGACAAACAACAAGAGACATTTTCTAGCTAACAAACCTCAGTTCTATTTACACTGTCCTTCAACCGAGGCACCCATAGAGTCTCTTTGGGAAATAGCCGCTCAACGATTACAGCTTTTGCAAGAGATTGATAAACTTCGTTCCAGAGGAGCGTCATTTCAGGAGTTGACTAGTGCTATTGAAAAGTTTTTGTTTCTTCGGCGACAGCAAAATGAGTACTATTCATACGAAAATATTATAACTGACCGACTATATGATACGGAATCACGAGATGTATTGTCTCATTACTTGTTAAGACTTGCTTTCTGTAAACAACAAAATGCCCAAGCATGGTTTCTCCAAAACGAAACTGTGCTCTTTCAGTGGAGACTAGAAAACTCGCCGCCAACTCAGATAGACACTTTGATAGATCAACTCCAAGCTGTGTGGAGTGATGAAGAGATTTCGTTGAGAAAGGTGGTGAAGAATTTGGATCAAGATCCTGAGTTTGCTCAGCTGTATCATCGTCTCTATCAAAAGCTGCCGAGTAGCATGACGCTTTTGTTATATCAAGTTCCTTTTGAACAAGTTCCTGAGCTATTGAGACATCGTTCGGTGATTATTCGTTCAGGTTATGCCTATTTATTTTCAGAACAGTTGACTAGTTTTTTGGTTTCTCGTTTTAGGAGTGTTTTATCTAAGGGTCTTGGAGTTTTACGCAAAATGGAGCACTTTGCTGAAGAACAAGAACAGTTAAACTTGTTGTTGGAAAGTCTACGAGAGTCTCAAAAGTTCTTTGTGAATCAGTTTTCTTCATATTCATTGAAAGATGCGGAAAATCTTGAGAAAGCCATTCACTTGGAAGATCTTCCTCAAGCAATGTTTCACATGCCGCTTTGTATGTTTCGTTTGATGAAACGATTGGAACAGAATCATCATTTGAAACATGGTGCTCGTCTTCAGCTGGGTTTATTTTTAAAAGACTGTGGTTTATCTATGGACGAATCTCTCCATTTTTGGAAGACAGAATTTTCCAAAGGTGGCATTTCTTCTGACAAGTTTGACAAAGAATATGCTTATGCCATTCGTCATCATTATGGGAGGGAAGGAAAACGTGCCTCATATACTCCTTTCTCGTGTATGAAAATTATTCAGCAACGTCCTTCGGCTCATGAAGAACACGGTTGTCCTTTCAGAGAACTCAATAGTGCCTCTCTTGATACCCTATTGCAAACATATGGAGTTGAAGAAGCTGGATGTAGAGCATCCATCGTACAAAAGGCTCAAGAAGGACATTTTCAAGTAGCTTGTGGGATGACTATGCAAATGAAGAAAACAGGACAACAAATAGCAACATCCTCGGAAGAATTCAGTCCGACAACAACGCATCCAAATCATTACTTTTTTGACTCTCTTGCAACGAAAGAAAACCTTTCCCATAGCTAAGACTATTTTTCAACACAACACACACACACACACAAAGAGAAAGAGAGAGAGAGAGATATATCACATGATTCCTCTATGGACTGTTTTGTTTATACGAAACTCAAGACAAATGCTTTCTCAAAGGCATGCTTTTTAAATGATTGTTGGTTATGACATCTCATGATTCTTCTTTTGTCACTTTAGATACAAAGGTGGTTAGGAATGGACAACTTTTGGACCATGGAACATCTCAAAACAATAAATAATCCAGAACTATCGCTCCTCCTTCTTTCTAAGTGTCCATAATCACCTGTCTTTTGAAAAATTCTCAGCAAATCCAATCTTTGTATGGGCTCTCCAATAAGTGTGCTTCGACAGTTGATCGGTCGGATTGTGGTGGTGTGCTCAATTACTCAAAGCCATGCTCCATGGAATAATGCCGTTTCATTGGTTTCCAACAACTGTCTTGTTTATTATTCATCTTAATATCATATCCTTTTCCATGAATAACACTACATATCTTCCATTTTCACATAATGCGGATTCTTCACAAGTACTACCAATCCTTCCAAACTGGGGGCAACGGGTATATATTCCTCAGTAGCAAGTTCTGCCCTTTCACCTCCTGCAATAAGAACAGGAGTAGTATGTGTTTGGAAACCAGTAATACTTTTAGGTCTTCCCGCTTGCCCAACAATATCCACGGCTTGTCCAACACGTACAGGAACTAATAAAGGCTTCATTTCTTCATCTACTGTATACAACATTCGAGGGCGAGCTGCCAACAATAACAAATATAACAAGTAGTGATGCTTATTCAAAAGAGTATGTTGTGAAACACAACACAAATAGATAATCGTAAACAAACCACAAAAAGCATTAGGATATATAGAAAAGCGTTCATTGTCCATTGGTGATAGCGTTATCTAAGTAAGTAGAAATCAAAATAGTTTCATATGCTTTTTGACGACGACGACTTACCAGTCCCTTTCCCATATGAAGAATGCCTTGGGCTATACGAACAGCAAACAAACCAGAAGAGTCTTTAACGTAGAAAGCAGAAAGTTGTCTCAACAAAGAAGCTATTCTAGCGTGATTGGTTCCTGCTCCAATAAAACCCAATGCCATTATAGCTGCATAAGCAACTTCTCTATCGTTATCATGGGTTAACTTGGATAGTAGGTCCATAACCTATATAAATAGAGAAATAGAAGATGATAAAGGATGCTCATATTATCTCGTACCTGTAAACGTGGATAAGAAACCGATAAAAGACCCAAAGATAAAGGTACAATTCTTCGAACAGCTGCATCTCCATATTGCAACAAATGACCATAGAGACGGAACGCCATTTCTGTTCCAATATCTTCCCTCATAGCAATTGCTGCGATGCCTAAACAAGCTGCTGTTTGCTCATCTACCAACTCTTTTTCGTCTTTTTTATCTTTTGGTAGGCGTTCTGACTGAGTTTCGGGAGACGAAGATGTATGGTCTTCATGATTGGTTGATGATGCAATATTCCCAGAAGACATCTCTTCCGTTGTGGTTGCTTCTTCATCTGCACCTTCCAAATGAGAAGGATGCAGTCCACACATATTAAGATATTCTTGCACCTTTAACACATCTCCACTTCCAGCTGAACTGAAAATTGAAACAAGCCTAGCAGCAACTCTTCCAGGTGCACCAGGAATTTGTGCTTGAATGGCTTCAATGACTGCATCCGTACCATTTCTTCTTCCGGTGTATAACATTGCAAGTGACAAGGGAAGTAAGCGAATCATTGATTCATTTTCCCAACTTGCCAAGTCCCTAAAGGAATTGAGTATTGGAGAAAGAAAACTCTCGATAGTAATTCACTACCTATCTAAAAGTGCCTGAATCAAAGTGGATACCAATTCTTCATCCGCTGAACCTTGAAAGACCAGACCTAAGCTAAGTGCGGCAAAACATAACGTATCCAATGGAGCAGATGCATCCGCAACAATCTAACGTATGACGACATTCAGTACAACTATCACATTCAATGATAAGCAATATATAAAGACTCACAGGGATAAGAAGTTCTTGGATTTCCATTCGACATGTCCCCGCATAGGCAAATCCTAAACCCAAAATAGCACCAATTCGAATGGAAGAGGAACGAGGATTCTCTACATGTTCGCTCAAAAGAGCAAGTGCTGGATCAACTTCACTTCGAATACCGGAAGATACAATTCCGATTCCCAAAAGAGCGCCAGCTTGAACATACTCTTCTGAGGCGTACATGTACTTGTCCAACTCTGCCAAACCACTATCAATATCCCATAGCATAAGGGCACCATAGGAAGCTGTAGCGCTCATCATTCCGTGGTCTTTGTTCCTAAATACCCAACGACTCTCTTCATCCATTAGTAACTTGTCCCTATTCAACTAAGACTTTCGTTTCTTCTAAAAGCGAGAAAATTGAACATACTTTCCAAAGCCAAGATTTGCGAAAGCGTTGACAAACGTTGCTGCCAAGTTCTGCCGAGCGGAATCCAAATTGCTATTCAAACCCAATCGGCCTATACCGTCCGTCAAGTGACTTTTATAGATATCTTCAGGAGTCTTTGGTTCCATAACGTCCAAGTCCTTTGCCAAAGATAAATAAAACTCATACAGACGAGTATTTCCCATCCAATTCTTCAAATCTTCGTTGGTTTCTTCTTCGAGGAATATATTTCGACTAGCCAAATCCAAGGCCAACTGAGTTCTTACTGCAACAACGTTTCCTAACGCATCCTTTTCAGGATCACTTTGGTATATATTACTCATCAACTCCATATCTCCGAGTCGAATTGCAACCCTCATTGCTTGCGTCGATCTTCCCAGTTTACGATATATCGAGCAAGCGACTTGCAAGATATCAAAGACATCGGGTTCTGGAACATAATCGGCTGAAGAAAGGAGATAAAGACAGATTCTCTCAAAATTGGCTTCTTCAGCGTAATCAACCAAACTTTTCAAATGGTCCACTTCATACAACAAATCGCAAGCTTCTGGTTCTGCATTCGAAGAAAGCAAAAAGGGAACAATTTGCTTAACCATTGACATAATATCTTCCATTCCACTATCTTGTCCTTCAGCTAGAATCCTCTTCTCGTACTCTTGGCTTATTTCCCCTGCCAAATGTCGTACGTACTCGTGACCCCACGATTCGGGGTTTTCCTGAGTTCCTAAAAGTTTATAATGAAGACAATCTAAAGAGTCTTCAGGGGCCATAGTCATGGAAAGCACTGAGAGAATATCTGCTAACGCTCTCTTATTTTCCCCGTCGACCATAGTTTGGAAAAAGGTCTTGAGTGGCTCATAGTGTTCACTCATAAACTTCAAAGGCTTCGGAAGTGAAGTCATGGAAGAAGTAGACGATCGAATTTCTGACTTTAAGGTCTCCAAGGCAAGTTTTTGCACAGCAAGGTCGGGATCTTGTACTCTTTCCGCCAAGAGGTCAAACTCCTCCTTCATTTGACGATCTTCCTCCGAAAGTTCTTCTGTCTCGTTGGTGTTGGGTTCTTTTGTCACGTTATTCTCCATTTTTTTATCACCACGTGAGTTTGACAAACTATGGTTTGTGTTGTTTTGA
Organism: Galdieria sulphuraria; assembly: GCF_000341285.1. NCBI lineage: Eukaryota > Rhodophyta > Bangiophyceae > Galdieriales > Galdieriaceae > Galdieria > Galdieria sulphuraria. The sequence continues at coordinate 151,865 of NW_005178467.1, forward strand.
TTTTGTACCATTTCAATTGGAAGTGAAAATTATAATATTTCTTGAATCGCAGAGTCACGGCAATTAATCAATGGGTTCTTTAGTTTGTGGTCATATCATGCTACATACAAAAAACTATTACTACTGATGCGGCATTTTGTCTAATATCTTCTTTTGAAACTAAAGAGTTGCTGGTTCTCTTGTTGTCACATTGAAATGGGTTTGCATAGCTCACAACAAAGAGCCCAGTTTGGATCAATTTAGTTTCTTGTTAAAATGGTTTCAAAAAATATTGTTGTACGCTAAGTTCCTTTTGTAAAAAAGTTGAAAGCTCATACAAACATTTTCCCATCCTTTGAATAGAAGGAATGAGTATTTCAAGATAACTTTCCGTAGAGCAACTCAGGCTCTTAAAATGTATCTTTGAGAAAAGTATCAGAAAAAACAAACAAATTTCAAAATGCGACTTGTAAGTAGTTGGGTATGACAGCCATAATGATGAAGTGGGACATACTTTTGAGAACATCTCACAACATGCTCTACGATTGAATACTGTGTTCATTCAGCTTTGATATCAAATGGTAAAACCAACCTTTTCACTGTTCCTAGTCAAAAGAATGTCATTCGTATTGAAAACTCAAGGATGACCTTTTCTTAAATGAATACTTCATTTGCTAAATTGTATTAGAAGCTGCATGATTCTGTAAACACCACCTTTTTGGAAAATACAATATCTCAATGAGAGTAAAATTTTGAATGTACACAAAATGTTGACAGTCGGAACCAATAAAAAAAAGAAAGATGGAGGTTTTTCTTCCCTTCAAATGCACATAAGGACTGATTGGAGTAACAAATAAAAGCTTAAAATCCTCAAAATGCTCCCTCCCATCAGCTGCCGATTTAGCTCAGTTGGCTAGAGCGCCAGGCTTTTAACCTGGTGGTCGTGGGTTCGAGTTGTTCAATCCACGATTATCCCACAGTCGGCGAGTTTTTTTTCTGTAGACCTTTCCTTTCGGGTACTATCAAACTTTGATTTTTCATCATCATTCTGAACTGAAGTTATGCAACTGGATATTGCATTGGTTATTATCAAGGTTTTTTTTCTGGGCTGTTTATGAGGAAGACCCCAAAACTTCATGACCGGCCCGTTGTTTAATTTTCAGTGTGCAATTTTCGGCAAGTAGGTGGCATGTCGGAGGATAACCGTGTGTTTGTTGGTGGTCTTCCCTGGTCAATAAGTGAGGAAGACTTGAAACAAGTATTTTCCAAGTATGGAGAAGTCGTAGACGCAAGGGTGAATATTTTCGTTCCTTTAGTTTTGGGATAAACACGGCATCCGCAAGTTCGTACATAGTGTCTCAGGTCGTGGGAAGTCCCATAGTGTGTATCTTTGTGTTTCATACAATCTTGGGCACCAAAAGGTTTCCCTTGAAAGACCTGTGGCCTTTGGGGAACTATTGATTGTGAATGACTTGTGTATATACCAAAATTTTTCCACGGAAACCTTCTCAACGTTTATTTTTTCCTGTATTTTCCAAGGTGGTCATAGACAGAGAAACTGGACGGTCTCGAGGTTTTGGATTTATTTCATACGCCGAAAGTTCTTCAGTCGACGAGTGCATAGCAGCTCTGGACGGTCAGGTTAGTCTCAATTGTAGTGATTTTTCGGGGAAAGTGAAGTGTAGGGTTAGGACCTGCAAGGAAGAACCATTCGAGTAAACAAGGCAATGACTCGTGAACAACGAGATGACGAGTTTGCTTCCGGTAGAGGAGGAGGTGGACGCGGTCGTTATGGAGGTGGTTTTCGTTCGGGCGGTGGATTCGAGCGTCGTGACTACGATAACCGTAGAAACTATGACCGTGGAGATGGCGGTCGTTACAATCGAGAACGCCGTGATGGCGGTTTTCGCAGACGCGAAGATTTCGATTGATCTTCCCCTTAGTCAAAGATTGTTATAGGTTCTAGTGTTTCTTTTGTGTTGGTTGTTGTCGTTGTTGCTTTGGAGTATGCAGGTTAATTACTTGGTATCTAGTATTGTCTCGTGAGATGTAGTGTTACTCATTCATATCGTGGGCATAAACAGGTAGTTCCTTCATTCATTAGTATTGGTAGTTGGTATGCTTCTTTTGTCTCACAAGTTATCGCACCATGAAAGCAAAGAAAGATTCTATGTCCAAGGAGTGTACCACTTTTTCTGAGTAGCAAGTGGCTTTTCATTCAGTTTGCTATGCATCGCAGCGTGGATTGTCGAACGTTCCACACCGACCAACTTTTCCATTTTCGCTCCATCAAAACTACAGCCAATAAAATTGGCATGTTCCACTTGACATCCACACAAGTCAGCTCCAACCAGAATAGTATCACGAAAATCAGCCTAACCATTGAAAATAGTTTGGAATTCTACTCGTGAAAACATTGACAGCTATGGACCCACCTTTCTCAAGTCTGCATTACGAAGACAAGCATAAGACAAGTCAGCTCCACGAAAATTGGCTCCATAAAGTCTACAGTTGCTAAAGTTTGCTTTGCGAAAGTTCGATCGATTCATACCAGTAAAAGCTTCTCCAGGTGCCTATAGTATTTTGGATACCTTACACATTTTATCACCGCGCGCAACTTACCTGAACAAAACTTAAATCTAGTCCACTAAAATCCACCTCTGAAGCCTGAACTGGACGACAATTATAGTTGACCTCCTTCAACGTTTCCGCGTGCAACCATCCTGTAAAGTTAAACATGTTTAAAAGTTGCCGACGTCTCACGTCTTCGGCTGACTTTCTATTATCCTAGAAACATTAAAGACACGGAGAACGAAGGACTTTGAGAAATCTATACCTCCCTTTTCTTTTCTATAACTCGAACCAAGTCGAACAACTTTAGCTGTTTTGCGGTAAGCAAAACGCCATCAAGATTCTCTTCTTCACTGCAAACCAAGCACTGATACCGAACAAAATTCAAACATACCTACCAAAAGCACACACACATTTGTTAAAAAAGCAACTGTGTAGACACCAGAAACAATATCATACTCGAAAAAACTCGGGGTCCAAGTCCAATCCAAGTTGATTGAGACACACGCGGACTGGAGTATTTGAAGCTTCATCCTCTCTCGTGACAAACTCGTTGGATACCAAAGTAGAAGCAGTTTTAGGGTTCAGTAGCCAACTACTTTTCTCAAGTACAGTGTTGGTTGTACAAAACTCTTGACCTGAGACGATCAACACTACTTGTCGATTTGTCGTAGTCATTCACTCTTTGCATAACATTCATGATTGGCGCCTTTTATTTTGCTGAGACGATGGCATTTTTCTCTTCACGACTAGCAAATTTTCAACATTTCTGAACAATCAAATGAAAAGGTACAAAAACTTTCAAGTGTTTATGTTTTCCATGATCATTGAGAAGAAAGAATAGAATTCAGTTTTCCACTTGGCTTTTGGAAGAATTTCAGAGGTAAAGGAACAACAGAGAATTGGGATTTTCAAGAGTTTGGTTAGGCTCATGAGTATCAACGGCAGCTTCAAGGAGTCGTTTAACAACAGGGAAAGATATTTCTATCCTATTGGCTGGCTATTACAGAACAGAAATGTCCACGTGCTTCCTGGTTATGAAAGGGAGCTAGAAGAGTGCAAGTTGCTGCACAAAACGGTAACCTCTGTACTAGAAACGCTTACAGGAAAGGGGGAACGGCAGAAGAGAACAACAAATGACGAACCTATTGAAGAACGTCCTGATGGAAAGCTCCGAGAATCCGTAGAAACTGACAGATTCATAGGGAACGACAAGTTTGTAGGTACCAAAGCTAGTGATGGAACGACCCAAGATCGAAGTGTGGAAAGAAAACCGAAACAAGAGGTTGCTACAAATACAACACGTTCCCATAACGAAAGAAATAAGCGCAGAGGTTCTTCTGGAAGAGCAGAAACTTTTTCTAGTGCGGCTCCTCAACTACAGAAGATTCCTCCGGGCTTTGAGAAGCTGGGCCTGAGAACAGAAGAGAAGTTAGATAGACATGCAGAAAAAGCACATTTTGCTGGTCACTTGTCAGAGAGGACAAAGGAAGGTGTTTTTCAATCTACTTTTCTAGAAAAAGGTGGAAGATTTGCGAAGGGTCCAGATGAAAACGTTTCTTTTCAACGACCTCACAGTCTTCTTTTAAAGGAATGGAACCAAACTGAGGTCCCAGAGTCCATGAGTTTTTTAGTTGATCTATCCCGGACTTATTTTATTCGAGAAAATGTACGCAAAGTTATGGAGAACGTACTTGCTGTTGTTCAAAGAAACTCTGCTTGCTCGGACTCTACAAAAGAAAGGAACGGCAATATATCAGAAACTGAAACTCCAAAGTTGAAAACGACAGCAAATAATGTTACTTTTGAGTTGAGTACTGAGCCATTGATTTCCAATAGCAGCGAAGTAACCGTTGAAGATGAAGACATCGAAAGAATAGTCTTGACACCAGGCTTGCTCATGAACTTGCCTTACGATCACTCTATAAGTACCTCAAGTTCAGTGAAACAGAGTCGGGTCACAAAATGGACAGAAGAGTTGGATGAACCAGCTTCACAAGAACAAACTATTCTTCCAAACTCACAGCATAGTCAAAGAACTGCTCCAGTTGAGTTGGAGAAAAACATAGATTCTTTCTTGGCTTCCGTCCGCAAAAGGACGCTTTCCAAAAAGACTAACATGCATCATGCAACAGGAGGGCGTGTACTTCATTGTGACAATGAAGCTCAACCACATACTTATTCAGAGTCTTCCGATGCACTTTTGAGTCAAAGCAGCCCAGTGATGGAAGGAAACTTTCAACAGCAGAATGGATGGAATGACAGGTCAGTGAGCCTTGTTTCGCTCAAGGACTTGTCCTGTTCATCTCCCGATAGAAATAATGATTTCAGCAAGACCTGGAAACGTGCCATAGCTCCTCCCATAGCTTTAATTGATCCCGCTATTTGTGATGCAAAGATAAAGACTCCATCTAACTCTATTGGGGTAGAATCTGCTGGGTCGACTCAGGATGCGAAATATCATAGTCCTGTATGGAATCGACCTATTGGCACAAATAATGGTGTTCACCAACACACGGACTCTAGTCATTTGCTACTGAATCTTCTTGGTGGAGGACAAGGACATTCGAATAGCATTTCTCGCTGTCAGAAAGATTCGAGTTTAGAGCAGAATATGAAAATGTATCCTTCATCCTTGGTCCATACTACTTCGCAAATAGCTCATCGTAAAAAGGCGGTTTATGCGGAAGACTTGGAGCAAGCTCTGATTGCGCAAACTTTAAAGTCATCTCAGAAAGACGGAGATTCATCCATGTCTTTATTGAAAGATGGTATTGAGCATTTGGAAGGATCGTTCATGTAACTAAATGAACAATTTGATCGGAACCTTGTATAAACGAAGCAATAAATGAAGAATTCTTATTGAAAGAAATTGGAGTTGCTCATGGACAAAAGAATTTTTTCGATAATCATTTCAACTGATATATTTTTATTTGTTTTTTGGCTTCATTACTCCGAAACATACTGATTGTGCAATTGCCAAAGCACATCCTACAAAATCCAATGCAACCAAAGCTTCGATGGAAGTAAAACCAAGTTGTTTCCCTTGATAACTTACGGCACTCAACAAACTTTTGATATCCAAACCTGCAACAATCAAATAAAAGATGCCAAGAATTGCACAGTTAACCATGAATGCTATTCGAAATCCTACGGCACGGGAGTCATGAGAAAACATTTGAAAGACCATCAATGACTCGATGATCAAAGCAACGATAACAGCCAGAACCGTAGTCATGATTCCCACTACACTATTTGCAAATGGCTCAGGGCTATAGGATAGTCCTTGTTGGTTATTTGGATAAGTGCCTGGTATACTGGTACCGTTGAAATGTAGAGGATTTTCCAAGGATACAAAAGGTGCCCGAACAGACATGGACACGTCCGCTAAGAAATAACTCGCAATAGCAAGTAATAAATAAGTTATTTCTGCCTTTGTGAGTGTTCTTCTTCTAGCGTTTCCACGTTGCAGCCATAAAAGTACATAAGAAAGAATGGCATTCGCAATTGCATCTAACAATCCTAAGACATCACATATCAACAAGCCAATGATATAAAAGCTCAATTTGTGATATTGTTCTATATACAGTTTTGTTGTATATCCATCCAACGCGGCACCCGTTATGGAAAATATCATTGTGACTCCAAAAGAAATGGTTGCAACGAGACCTGGAATTCCGTAGTCTTCTGTCATTAAAACAAAGAGTAATAGTGTGCAACTTAATTGTAAGTATAAAGAAGCTACCAGAGCAACTGCTGAGTTTCTTGTTGGCAAAGGAGTTTCAAACAGCTGTCCACTTGTAGGTACTGTTCGGTTACTCAATGTATTGTAGTCTGCAGTTCTTGCAGCATGAATAACTCCCAAAGCAATTCCAATAGCGCAACCCAAACATGCTGCAAAGACCAGCCATAAACAGCCTCTTGGAGAGAGTCTTTGCACAGTTCTACCATCATTGGTAGATGAGCTTATTCTTCTCATTCCTCTCGGAGGCGGAGGCTTTTCTATTACAATCACCATATATGGACTTTCAAGGACATTTTCATTTCCCCCAGTGACGTGACTATATTGCCATCCATATTGTAGATACTGTCTTGTTTGCTCTTCATTGTTTCCGAGATCAGCTACAAACTTATAAATATGTGTCCCAACAGGAACGTCAATGATCACTCCATTTACTCCAGTGTTTTCTTCTCTCTGTAAGTGAATTGTTTTCCAATCAGTCCAGTCTCCAGCAATAGCTACTGCCATTGCGTCTGCATGATAGAAAAATAAACAAGGCACTCTATCCGTTCTCAAGGCCTATTTTATTTCTTTCAAACCCAACGTATATGGATACATGCGAATATCTATTTACCTCCAAATAGGCAGCCAAGCCCATCTTTTTTGGACTCAATTGCTTGGCTCCCATAGTTCGTTTCTCTTGCTTTATAGCATCATTTATGAGAGCAGTAGTGACCGGAATTTCCTGGCTATTTCTTATTGTGGAACTGCCTGAGCTGCTCATTTCTCTCTCTCTCTCTCTCTCTCTCTTTGTGTGTGTGTGTGTGTGTGTCTGTTCCAGTCACTGCGAATGATCAATTCAACATGAACAAGTCACGAGAAATGCGGATCATTAAACACGTCATTTCCTCCCCTTTACCAGACAAGGACCACGGGACATTCCTTCATCGATCTATTCAAGAAGACAAAGAAAAGCTTTGTATATAAAGAGACAAAAAGAAATAAGCATTTGAATAAATTTTTATGCTCTGTATTTTCATCTTGAGAAAACAAAGAAATCCAACAAATCCTATCACAAAGTTTATTTAAGAAGCAGACTTGCAAAACGACTCCAAGTCACAAACATCTTCATAACTACCCATGAAAACGGGAGTTCTTTGATGTATAGAGTGTGGTTGAATATCAAGAATATTTTCGGTTCCAGTAGATGCCTTTCCCCCAGCTTGCTCCATTAAGAAGGCCATAGGAGCTCCTTCATATAGCAAACGAAGTTTCCCATTAGGATTCTTTTTATCTGCGGGATAGCAAAATATTCCTCCATACAGCAAAGTACGATGGACATCTGCTACCATGGAACCAATGTATCTCAAAGAATAAGGAGATTTACCTTCAGAAGGAAACTTCAACGAATGAATATACTGAGTCACCGATTTGTCCCAATTTTTACAGTTTCCCTCATTCACGGAATATATTTTACCACGACGAGGAATTCTAATATTGGGATGAGTCAACACAAATTCTCCAAGAGACGGATCCAACGTAAAACCATGAACTCCATTACCGAAAGACAGTACGAGGTTGGTTGCACTTCCATACATTGCATATCCAGCAGCTACTATCTTTCTACCTGGTTGCATGATTTGTCTTGCTGCATCTTCTGTCGTTTGAATATTTTCAGCGTCTGGGAGGTGGAATATGCTAAAAATACTTCCGATGGTAACATTGGAGTCGATATTAGAAGAGCCATCGAGAGGATCAAAAGCGATTCCATATTTTCCACGATTATGCTTTTCCACGACAATAGGCAGTTCCTCCTCTTCTGAGACCATCACTGCTACCTTTTGACTACTTTCAATATTAACTTTGAAAGTTTCGTTGGAGATAACATCCAGCTTTTGTTGCAAGTCCCCAGAGACGTTACCTCCTCCAGCCAAACCATAAAGTTTAGCAATACCTGCTTTTCTCACACAAGAGTCTGTTACCTTACAAGCCAGTTGGACGGAAGTCAACAACAAGGTTAAATCTCCTTGTGACTCTGGGTGTTTGCGTTGTTCGTGTAGAACAAAGCGTGTGAGTGTTACAGAGTCTGTTTCCTCTAAACCTGTTGGTGGAGCAACTTTTGTATGTTGCGACATAATCTCGCTGCTTCTTTTGCTTTGTGGTAGAAAATGTTTGGAAACCCAAAATCGATGGGTGGATGAGGTGGTTCAAAGACGATACTAAGCCAAGTTGGTTGTCTCTTCCACAAGAAGAAGTCCACTATACTTGTTATCCATCTCTCTTATCGCTTCCTTTAGACACTTTGCTTCGTATATGTTCCTATCTTCCTGGATATGAACTTGCCAAATTACAAATTGCCGTCTCCTCCAAAGCTTTTGTTCAAGCAACAAGGTACCTACCCAATCTTCACCTCTTTTTTATTTACTCTCGGAATAGTGATGCTCACTTATGGAGGAATGCTTTCTATAGAGATTTTGGTAGAAAAATGCCCCCAGAAATCTATATTCATGAAGGTAAGTAGAGGTTGGTGTTAGGGATAGTTCTTGTAAAGGCACGCTCGATATAGGCCGAATAGACTGGAAATATGCTTATGCAACAAGGTTTGTGAAGAACAGGACAAACCAAAAAGTGCTGAGAGAAAATTTTATTCGAGAAGGAAACATTTGGCGCTTTCCTCGAACCTTGGAAGAGAAACAGCGGTTGGCTAGTAAAATTTAGTCACCCTGTATAGAGAATCGATAACGAGATACTTTGAAATGGCAACAATTGTTACAGCATGTCGTCTAATTGGTTCAATAAGCCAACCATATCTGGTTGGGATAAGTCGTAGCCTGCACAGGAAGCCAATTTTCTTAAAGCAAACAGCTTAAAGCTGTTTTCCACCATAGGACAAGCAGCAATTTCTTTAGCGGCAGGTAAATAACCAACTTCACCCAAGTCTCTAATCAACACTCTTTGGGTGTAGTGATGTTCCTCACCAAAGCCTAAAGCACTTAATAAAGGTTGTAAATAGGAAATCTCGCCTGTGCATTGATAGAGTGCTTTATATGCTGCATATTTCACCAAGGGAATAGGATGTTCTGTGTATGACTTGATCAATGACAGATGCTCATTGGCATGTAAAAAGCCCAAGGCTTTCAAACACCATTCCAAAGGATATTCTAAATACTCAGGTCCAACACCCAAGTTGGGAGTATGTGTCATTCTTCTTTGTCTCATTTCGTTACGTTTCCTTTGTTGAAATATATTCTCCAATTTCTCACGAACGTCCTGCGAAAGATGTTCCAATTGAAACATTTGGTTGTGTGTACCATCTCTTGATAATATATCATCTTGTTGAAAGCTTTTCCACTCTTTTGTCAATATATCCACAAGCACATTCACTACACAACTAGGGAAATATTGAGAACCCTGAATTCTAGCAATCGTTGCCAAAGCTTCTGCACAACGATACCTTAAAAAGGAATCAGAGGTTTGGGATAATATATTGGACAATGGAACGATGGCCTTGACAGACCCAATGTTGCCTAAAGCAATTGCTGCCCTTCTTTTCAATGGATAACCTCCTAAAGCAGTTTGTTCTTGAGAAGTTTGTAAAACAAGTACTAGGGCTTCCTCTGCTTCTACAACTCTATTTTTGGATATCCACCAAAGTGCATAGTAACGATAACCACTGTTCTCATGATATAGAATATTGTAAACTGCCTCTTCCACACTACGAGGACAGGCGTCTGTAGAAACTCCGACGGAATTTGCCATTGCTTCTTCCAACAGAGGAGTATCTGTAGTTATTTCACCAGCTATATAATCAGCCCAAGCTGAGTCTTCCACTGCAACGAAATTGTCATCTTGATCACTGTCCTGTGAAGATGGTCTGGTTTGTTTCCTGCGAACTGCATAAATGCCTTCCCAACCCAAAGAGTCATATATCTTTCGAAGTCTTGGTTCCTTCAATATGTCGTACGCCTCTTTTAAGGAATGGAAGGTTGGCTTACTATCTACTTGTACTTCCCCTTTCCTATGGACATCTGGATGCGCAGTCTTTGAGAGTTCTACATATGCCTTTCGAATATCGTCTGCAGAAGCCGTAGAATCCACTCCCAACACAGAATATGGGTCTTTGTTTTCTTCTTGTGTCTGACTGACCATAACAAGGGGAACTTTGAGGCGAAAATAGGGTTCTGTTACAAAAGACCTCTTTGAACAACAACATTGACGACGAGGAATCACTTGTGCCCATCGACTAGGAGGAGTATTCTTACGTAACTTTATAACAGGTATTTCATAGTTGCTCTTTTTCATACACAGCTTTCCAAAGATCAGGAAACTCAATGGGCTGTTCATTTCTCTTTCCTGATCTTCAATAGTATCTCATTATTCAATCTCCTTTACTATTCTATCTTCATGAAACTCAATCATTCCCATCCATTTCACGTTTATATGTTATGGCAATTTTTTAAGTAAATCAACATACCTATTTATATTCTTTTCCACACTTCAACTCATCTCGTTCTTCCCTCTTTTAGAGAAATATTTGGGAGGGGGAAAATGACGATGAGTGGTCAAAGTCATGAAAACGACTCTGCAAAAGTTATCTTCCTTTGTTGTCCTTCTTTACCCAAGTTTATGGGTGCTTTACATCCTGCAGGTGCTTTATATGCTCAACCAGTCAATTTGAAACAAGCCATTGACCAACATCAGGCGTTTCGTGCTTTGTTGAAAAGACAAGGAATAAAGACTCTGGAAGTATCCGAAGTGCTTGCCCACGATACAGGTAACTATCTTATCCCCTAAACACTTGTGAACTTATCTTTGTTCCCCTCCTTAAAGAAACCAGTGTGAACGCGCGCATGGATTTGGAAGAATTAGCAGCCAAGTCACTCATCTATCGAGCGGAACCCGAGTGTTTGGAAAGGTTTAAAGCGTTGGGCGGTGAATATTACATAAGTGAAGAGTACAAGCGCTTAGTTTTGGAAGCCATGTCTTCGGACCAATTGACAGATATCGTGAAAACTTTTCCAACGGTGACTATCACCCACTCCACTAGAGACACCGGTGTATCTGCTTCCTATTCGTTTCAACCACTTACCAATTTGGTATTCACCAGAGACCAACAAGTGACAACTAGAAAAGGTATCGTATTAGGAAGACCCAGTAGCGTTCAACGCGAACACGAGGTCAACGTGATGGAGTTTTGTTTCAGAAAAATGGGGTTTCCAACCATCGACCGCATACCTGCACCTGCACATTTAGAAGGCGGGGACTTTTTTCCAGCTGGAGATGACCTTTGTTTTATTGGTGTAGGATTGAGAACCGATATGAATGCTGTTGAATATATGTTGAAAAAAGATTTGTTTGGTACACGACGAGTAGCGGTGGTGCGCGATGATTATGATAGAAACCAAGATAGAATGCATTTGGATTGCGTATTCAATATACTAAGTCCAGACTGTGTGTTGTTGTATGAAGATATGGTTGGAAAGAATAACCCCATTTTGAGACAAGTCGATGAGTATGTGAAGAAGGAAAATGGACAATATGCACTTGTAAGTATAAAGGCTCGAAAAGAGAGTTTCACAAGCTGATGAGAGTCCTGTTATCAATCATAGGAAAGAAGCAATATTGAATTTTCAGAATATTTGAGAGGTGAAGGCCTTTCTATCATTTTTATACCTGCCAAAGAACAACTACAGTATGGATGTAATGTATTGAATTTGGGAAATAAGAATATAGTTGCCGTTCATCCTACAACTGCACGTAGAATTGCAAAGGCTCCTTGTTTCGATGGTAATGTGGAATTTATAAACATGTCTGCTATCACAGCCATGTATGGTGCAGCACACTGTGCATCTCAAGTAGTGTATCGCGATGTAACTGGTTCGTGTGAAAAATGGGATGGCTTCCATAATGAACTTGATTCTTCTCCTCGAAGACAAGTACCTACTGCATGGGGTGATTACATAGGAAACAATGCCTAGAAATAGATTGGAACTGGAAGAGAAGCACTAGCATGGATAGAATTGTGAAAATATTTTTGTGTGAATCTATATTCTCCTGACTTTGGAATTTCAAGGACCCAAAACCAATCTAAACTATGCAGCAGTAAAAGAACAAACAGACCACGTACTACTTTATAGACACAAAAAAGAATTCTTAAAACCAAATTAAGTGTCAGTTGAAAAAGAATATACGGACTCCTAAAAGATGGAGTATACTATCTAAGGCAATTCTGTCCTTCTCCAGAAAAAAAAGTGACTGGCAAAACTTACTAGGCAACAGTCAAATTAAGCTTTCTGCACCATTCAAGAAAAGGTAGACTTTCCTGTTTATCTCTCAGTCTGTCCTTAGTTTCCTGTACACATTTGTGTGCAGCCTGTTTTATCTCAAGGCAAGTTTCGCGTTGAAGAGCATTCAAGATAGCAGGTTTGAGACGCTCAATTTGTTCTTGTTGAGATGCAGTTATCGACTCCCATGGTTGTTCAAGAACTTTTAGAGCATGTTCAATTCCTTGAAACAACATTTTCATTTCAAACGCTTTGCTCGGACCTTGCAAGAAGGAATCAAATCTGCTCAGATTGCTAGAAGGATCATCCACTTGCCAACAAAACAAGTCCAAAGCTTCCAAACAATCCGCTGGAGCACTTCTTTTCCACAAGTCGCGAAAGTTCATTTGCCAAAGGAACTCCATATCCAACAGATAATTGGTCTCATTAGACGAAATCTTTTCTCTCGAAAATAATAAAAACATGATCAGGAGATCATATATTTCAGATACTCCTAAAATATTTTCTTCAATTTGGAGTTGTTCTCTTATTTCCGTCAAAGTCATTGAGCACTCCTTTTCATCCTCTCTGTTTATCGTACTTAATCTATGAGCAATGTTCTTAATAAAGAGTTGACTACTAAGGAGATTGGGAAGGTTGACAGGGTCAACAGCCTGTGAAATCATGTCAATTTCAGTTGCCTGATCCATGCAACTAGTCGAGTTCACCTTGTCAGTTTCGCCATTTTGTGTTTCATTTTCATTAACGTGTACTTGTTCTTCTTCCGTCAGATTCGATGAACTGGTAGTCAAGTGGGTATTCAATGCCTCTCCATTGGTATCAATATCAGAAACTTGGGTAGTTTGCAGACTTTCCAAGTCATTCGAGGCAGAGATAACCTCGTTGTGTTGTTCCAATGCTCTGTTGCTTTCTATTGCCTCCGACTCCTCCTTCCCTTCATTATCATTGTGCTCTTTGTTTCGCATCCATTTTTCTTTTAGAGCTTCAAACTGGGAGTGAAAAGTATCTTCCAATGGAATTGCTGGCTTCATACTTTTGGACGTTTTCGCTGTAAGGTTTGTTGTACCTTGATCATTTTCGGTTTTCATAACTTCTTCATTTTTTGTCTTTGGCCAGTCAGAAGTGTCTGAATTCATTTCACAACTTTCTTTACGTGGCGGAAAACTGCCATAAAGATTTTGGTTTTGCGGTTCATCCTTTTGTTTATCATAATGATTATTTGCAAAATTTGGAGTCTCCAAATCTAACTTCTCTTGCGCTGTATTTACTGAACTCGCAATCAAACCTAGCCTCTGTAACAAATGAAGATGCTTGCCTTCATCTCTTTCAATGGCCACTTGTTCCAGTAAGACAGTTGGCACTTCTTCCAATTCCATGAAAACATCACAAGCTGCTCTGCGCAACTCGGCTGATTTACCTCCAGCATGGGGACCAACATCTTTCACTAACAATTCTATTATCGATGCAACATCAGAGTTTTCAGCAGCATTCTCTCGAAAATAACTATTCAGCTGCTTCCGATTTTTCTGTATAGCTGCTTTTATATATATTAAAGCTTGTAAAATAACTTTCACCGATAGGTCGCGATTGTAACACTGTCGTAAGCAAGATTGGCTTATCAACTCCAACAACAATGGAAAGAATGGAATAGCAAGTTCCATTTCTTCCAACACTGTTGTCGCAGTGCTTGCTATGAAACCATTGGAATCCCCAGATTTCTCAAATATCTTTTGTAATAAAACAGAATTTTCACGAAGAGTTTGTTCCAAGGAACAATAGCCCTTTTCAAGTTTACGATTATGCTGTCGAAGTTCTTGAAATGAAAATATTTGGAAAAGTTTTGTCAGCGCCTTCATCGCGGGAACCAACAACTTTTCGTTTTCGTCTTGAAGATACTTGGCAATAATATTAACGACTAGCGGAACGAAATGCAGGATATCGACTGTTCCTTCATCATCCTCATCTTTCTTGATCCAACAAGAATCATTTTGATTGTTCGTGACAATGTTAACCTTTTCTTTCTCCATATCCTTTGTCGCAGTATCTAGAAAACTCTCGATTGCTTGGATAATTTGGACCTTGGTATTTACGTCGATCAAAGTATGTAACTTGTCTAAGACTTCAGTTAAAGCGTGTTCCGATATTTGTTGCTCTGAGAGCAACAATATTGGAGGCTCAGTAACCTCTCGTTCCTTTGGAATTTCTATAATGTCCTCTTTCACATCCGAAACTTCTTCATTCTCGTCTATCTTAGGCTCTTCTATGGTTTCAGCATTCTCTTCTTTCTGCTGCTGCTCTTTTTCCTGTTTGCGTCGAAGTGAAAGTTTCTGTGGAATGTTATCCGACTCCTTTCGTCTGTCGTTTGAAATTCTTTTTGCAGATGAAGAAACTGTATGAACTGTGGTTCGTGATGCTCTTGTATTAGTTTTGTCCACTATTCTACTGTTAGTCTTGGTCTTACCAGGCTCCGACATTCTCTCTTTTGCACCTGTACCAGAGTTAGATGTGTGTCGCACTGAAGCCTTTGAAGCTGTTGTGTTTGTAGGTTGACTACGTTCAATTTTTCCTTTTCTCCCACTACTTCCTTCTCGCTCATCTACATTCTTGACAGGAGTGGTTTTCCTTGTGGCTGTTTTCCTAGCTCCAGCAGTATTAACTGCTCCCTGTGATTGATCATTTGCTTTCCCCTGCTTCTGTAAAGTGCTGCAACCAAATGCAAGCGAAGGAGCTTCTGCAGGTCGTGCCTCTTGCACTGATCTCCAGTCTACCGTATCCACTTTGTGAACCCACTCTTGCACTTGTTCGGGCATTATTTTTGCCAACAACCAAAAGTTCTTTCGGTAAGTTGTCTTTATCGTAGAGGAACTGTCCTTCAAACCTATCGCAATAATCTTCTCAATCTCTTCCAAATGTGGTTGAACATCGGTAACTTTTTGATAGATGAGAATGTTTCCGACAAACTCTGCTGCTAAGTTGCGAGACATTGGTAAAGTCATGGGTTGATTTGTAAAGAGACTCAGCACTGCTTTCACCAATCTTCTATGTTGAACATATTGAATAAAAGTCCTCAAAGCCTTGACAGCAACTTCTGAAACGCCGGAGACGTTACTATTGGAAGCTTTCCATAGAGATCCAACCAAGTGTTCTGCCAAAGGCTCCGCAAGTTCATCCTTTATAAGCGTTGCTAGAGTGACCATTGTTTCGCAGGCTTCTCTTGCCACAATAGCCACTTTGTCGTCAGTAACAGCAAAGTTTATTGCACTTCTCAATATCTTTGCGTTATTTAAGAAGGCACTCCATAACTGTTCTCCGTCAAGATTATCCTTTGCATCTTCTTCGAGAGTTTCTTCCGAATTCTGTTCATTGTTGGTTGGCGACCGTTGTCTCCACGAATGATTTTGCTGATGCAACTGCACAAGCAGGTAAACCAGGTCACACAGCTTTCGTAGAGCTTGTACTCTTGACTCTGTGTCCTTTTGCACTGCCATCTCTTGAGCCAACTTTTCCAAGAAGTGAACCATTTCATTTTGACTCTTTGGAAGATTCGCTATATTGTAGTTCGGTTGAGGTGTTACTGTATTAATTTTCTTAGTTCTGTTTCTAAATTTGTCCAAGTTTCTTAAAGCTGTTCCACCGTTAGCTGCCATTTTCTTTCAGCTTGTAACGATGCCTAGAGTATTTCCGAAAATACTAGAGTACGAAAATTTTACAAAACGACAGTCTGCAAAAAGCGCGCAGATTTGAAAAGTATTTAGTTTCAGAGCTCTCATGTCCCTTATCGGTACACAACGTGGCTAATTGTCTTCCCCACCTCAAAGAAAGGATCTTCCATGCTGTCCATTTCGTCAAGCCAAGAAGTAGTTACCCAAAATAGCAATTTGAAAATCCGATGGGAATCATAGACAACTCACCATCGATCCATGATCAAGTTCCTTTTCCACGTGGCTGAGTTTGGCATTTTTCTTTCCAAACATAAGAGTATTGTGAATTCCGAAGAACAACTTATTAGTTTAATCTATTTAGTGGCTTGTTTCTTGAGACAACTGTATTGTGGACTTTTCGTTCTCTAAAGTGTCTTTAAACAACTCTTGCAAAACTCTAGTGACCAGTTGAAGTATATATTTATATATTCACTTCTATTTGGACAATACCTTCTTATCTCCTACGAACAATACAGCAAAATTGTTGAAAACTGTAGATATTATAAAAGAGTTATTGTACAAAGATTCTACAGTACTGAAGACTGCTTAGAATGCTCTCTTACTTAAACAACAGTGATCAATCCAAAAACTATCAAACAAGATGGAAATGGTTGTGGTCTAACCAAAGTATTGCTTCGTGGTTCCAAAGTCATAAAATTTTCAGTTCTCAAAATGAAATGAATAGTACAATACATCCGAAGAACCCAAGTGAAGAAAAGGTGTGGAAGGAATTTGAAGAGAGCTCTTTGGAAGAATATGAGTACTCCGGCACCTTTTCAAAGGGTACACCAGCAAATGTCAAAATGTCTGTTCCTACAAGGTATGTTTGTCGGAAAACATTAGTCTCAATTCATTATTCGTAACAAATATCCAGTCCAATGACTCCCGACAATTGCAACGAATCCTCAAGTTATACTTCATTCAGAAAGCTCGCATTGTACAAAGAATATTGTGAAAATGAAAAATGGGTATGCAAATATAGAAACTTGGAAAAATTTGCTTACAACAAACTTCTCTTTAGACAACAGACTTGGAAAGAACACCGAGCCAATTGGCAAGTTTGAACCTTCCAAGCTCTCCATCTGATTATCGCATTCGACAAATTTCCTATCATGTCGAGGTCATTCAAACTTTGTTGATTCCCTCCATACGAAGTATGTAATATTTTTTCTTTCCATCTTAAAAAGCTGACTTTGCAGATGCTGACTCTTCTCACCTTACATGGGTTGCACCACTGGGGTCCGGTGCTGTAGGTATGGTGTTATGCCCCAACGCTGTGGACATTGCTGTGAAGGTAACTATAGAATAACTTGGCAAATAATAGACTCAATTGGTATTGCTGTAGGTATCGATCTATGAAACTGGTTTTGATCCAAAACACCTTCATCCAAGCAAAGCAGAAGCACAAATCATGCGAAGATTATTTACCGTTCTAAGACTTGCAGAAAAAGATCCTGTTAGTCCTCACGTAGCTATCATACTTGACGATATTTATGGAGTTTCTCTCTCTTCTCTACAAATTCCCAAACATTTCTGGGAATCTTCTCGAAGTGCAAAAGAGCTTCAGAAGTGGATAGGTCGCAATCGAAACTGCGATCTTTCCAATTGCTCTCTTCTATTCTCAGAACGACTGGAAGGAGGAACTCTTTTTCGTTCGTTGTGCAGGTCGTCTCCTGATGTGAAACGTCAGAGAAGTGTAGATTTGGAAGAACTTTCCCAGGGACACTTGAAGACGCCAAAAGCCTTTTCACAAGTGCTTCAAGAGCTGGGCGTTTCTCCTGTCGACGGAATAAGGACAGTAGCCTTTCAGGTTCTTTTCACTCTTGCAGTTATAAAGGAGTTGGTAAGCAGAGACATTATCCCATCAGTTGTTGTCTTAAATCTCTTCTTCAGATACCTGATTTTAAGCATAATGACTTGAGTTTGGCAAATATTATGCTGCGAGCAACTCACGACTTTCCAGTGGACTTATGGGAAAGTTCCATAACCCAAGGAAGAGAAACCAGAAGCCATTCAGAACATAATGCCAAGTTCTACACTGCACCTCTTCGAGTCTATTTATACAAATATCGTAATGAAAAATTCCTTGTGCCTGATTTAGGGTTTCAACCTGCCATTGCTGACTTTGACTTTGCTTGCATTGGTAAGCTCAACAAATAAATGGTATGGAGTGACTAATATTGCTTGTCAAATAGGAAACGGCACCAGCCCAGAAGATATAACCAATGCAAAAGTAGCCTTTTTTGAGTCAAGAAAGGTTTACGAAGATTATAACATACATTCTAAAAGAGATGATATTTCGGATGCACAAATGTTCCTCAGCAACTTGAAAGATGTTGCTTTGCATAACTTGCAACGAGAATTGAAATCCAGATCGTTGTTTTTGAAGGCTTCTCCAAACAAAGAAGAATCTCTTATGGTAAGATTGGTCTCAGTTATGATGAGTAAGATATTAAACTATCCAAGCTTGACTTTTTCCAGAGAAGAGTGCATCCACAATGCAACGACTCTCAAAATAGGTCGTTGAGAGGGCGACTACCGCCCGGTCTTCACGAAACTTCTGATTACTATAGTCCAAAGGGCATCTTGAAGGATACTTTTTTCGACAACTTTCGAAATATGGCTGTTGAATACGAAAAAAACCCTACAAAGTTCAAATTGTTGGAGTCCTACGGAATAGAAGTCCCTTGAGTTGTCTTGATTGCTCTGGAAACCAAGAAAACTGATTCTTTATTATTTCCAATTGTGAAATGATTGCAGTTAATATTACATAAAGAAGCAAATGTTCATCTTTCCAAAGGAACGTTTTGGGTTCATTTATTTCGAGTGAAGGCTCGGTTGATGTGCTATCGAAATCCATCCATTGCGATGATATCCGGCTTCACACCACAGCTCTAATAAAAGCAGCTTCTCAAGACCGTCAGGTAACAACGTCTCAATGATATGATACACAAATGTTGGTTTACGATATTGTCTCGGAAGACTCTCCGAAAGACTTTTTTTCCAACAAGGAAAATCATAAACAACATCAGGATTACGTTGATGTTGCAATTGGATCGTTTCAGCACTCGTTTTACCCAACCTAGCATAAAAATGTGAGTTGTTTCTACGGACACTCTTTCAACAATTACTTTCTCAACACCAATAAAGTAGAATGGCAGATCCGAAAATAACGATAGTCACTCTCACGAATCTTGTTATTCACATTTTTGTGAATCCAACAGACATTTTCCACATAGTTAAATCCCTTGGCTTCAAAAACTTGGATAACTTCGGGGATCATCCATTTCTCTACCCATACAAAGACAAATCCAAAAGGCAGAATGTGATGGAGTCCTTTCAACGATGCCACATCGCAAGGGCGCAAGTTCCTCGTATTCTAAGATGATTCAGATTATCGGGGTCGGTAGTTTCACTTACTCTGACCAAGGAGGATCCATGTAGACACATTGAAAACTTTTGCCTAATTCCCTTAGATCGAAACAACAAATATCCTTTTCTAAATAGAGACCTTTTTTCTCGGATATCGTAAGCGATGATAACGGTAAGATAGGAATAGCCCAAGAGCGTGGTAACGGATCAGGAGGCATAGCTTCACGAACGACCACATTCATCAACTAAGAATAACCAAACATGTTCGTTATTTTGTATATAGTCAGTCTTTACAAAACACACCTGTCGTCTTCGTCTTCTCCAAGCAATCAGAGCATTGAAAGCAGAAGATCGCACAGCAAGAGGCCTCGATGCGTGGACGAGACTAGCACTATTCCGCATGCCCTTTGGTTTTGACTTCGAACGATGGCCATGTTCTAACCACAGTTCGTCCTATCATAATCTTCAGTTTCTTATCTCTTTTCATCCAATCTCAACTTACCTCATCGGAATCTGACCAGACTTCCTCATCCTCCGAATCACTAACCTCAATCAGTTCCGAAAATGCAGCAGCTGGGTCATCATAATATTCATCTTGTAACGCAGCAATCGTTTCACCACCGTCTTTTAACATATTTACAGTGAAGAAACTCGTCTGCTTGAAAAGTTCAGCTTGTTCTTCCGCAGTCAGTTGTATCGACACGTCATAACCGTCCGTAACCTCGGGCTCATTGCTGTTGTGACACTCATTTACTACTCCTTCCAACGTCTCGGATAAAAGATCGGTATTTTCCCCTCGTGACTCCTCCCATTCTTGCTGCCTTTGATTCGCTTTGTTCTGTTGAAGGCGTTCCAACGCTTCAAACTTTTTCATGATCATTTCGGGAGTCTCTTCATCATCAACGTAACCTAGGTAGTATGAAGGATCTGGAGTTTTAGTTTGTTTCTGGCATCTTCTGCGTGGTCTCGAATAAGTTTCCGCTGAAGGATCCTCTGACATCACGAGACAAGAAAGCGGTTTAAAAATCGATGGCCAAAACCGGATTTGTATCGTTTCCCGCTCAAATTACACTGCCCATGATATTTCTACCCGTCATAATTGCCAACTTCCATAATATGAAATGTCCAGTGTGGTCAGTAATATGAATAACATATAAAGTATCAGATTCCTCTGCAATATGCAAAGGAGGGACATCTTTACTATTTTGGAAAATACTACTCATGACGAGGAAAGTGATAAAATGGCTAAAGACAGTTCATTTAAGAAATGGGAAAACACCTCAATGTATTTATTAATTCAAAAGAACAAAAATTGGAGCATTTCAAAACTTCCAACTAGCTTTCGTAAGAAAAGAAGTTAAAATAATACAAGTCGTCATATTTTTCAGCCTCAAAGCCATTTGCCATTCAGTTTAAAGTTGACAAATTTTTCAGTTGTTCTCGAAACGACACAAAACCATAGAGAGAACTGATCTTTGACAAAAGCAGATAATCGAAAACAATAACAATGGTTTTATCTCAAAGGAAAGCTTTGAAATGGCTGAAATATAACTAAATGAATTTAAAAAGATTTAATTGATTTAAACTGTGGCATAAGTAATAAGGACTACAATTAATTTTCAAGAATTTAAATTGTTACTTATGCAGGACTCAATCCTAAAGAATTGAGTTTTAAAAAAATTATTTAAAATATTAATTCAGGCAACTAGCGAATTGAAGTCAGTTGGATGATTAGGCTCAAAAATTATGAACGTAGAAGATTTTGGCAAACCTTGGTATTTAAAAAGCCATTAAAATTTTTAAGTAAATTATTTTATTTATTAAATGCTTTTTATTTTGTGAATTTGTTTGCAAATGGACAATCAAACATCCGAACATCTTCTGTTTACGTTTGTAAAAATTTCTATGCTATTCTATGTGTTTGTTACAAGCTATTGGTTGTTTATGTTAAATTTCCAGAAACTTACGAACATATCCTCTAGAATATACTATTGTGGTTGTACTTGCATCTCCATGCAAATTTTCAATTGACAGTTACCAGAGAGAAAAGGGGACGGGAAAAATTGCTTGCTGCAAAGAATTTCCCGCTTGAAGCATTCTTTCTGTTACCTCAACAATCGGAAGTGATGGGTAGAAACAAAGTGAATATTAAGCGTATTGAAGACAGTCGTTCGCGACAGGTAATTCTAAAGTGTCGTTGATACGTTTATAAAGTTAATTTAGAAGCAGGTTACGTTTACTAAGAGGAAAGCTGGTCTGATAAAGAAAGCCTTCGAACTTTCTGTGCTTTGTGATTGCGACGTAAGTTTAGTGATCTTCAGTCCTAGCGGAAAGATGTTTGAGTATCAGTCTGAAAAATGGGTCACACTTTTTGAAAAAATGTTCGCATACGAGGGTATGGTTGAAAGAAAAACGAAAGACCAGGTTTGTGTAACCTCTTTTTTCCTTTTGCTGACTCACTTGTTTCAAGTCTAATTTAGTTGAAATGAAGGCAAGAAAGAGGTCTATACCAGTTCCACAAAATATAATTGAATTTGTAGCTAACTTTGAAAATTCTTTCAGCAAAGAACACAAACTGACCCATCCTATTTACTCGAAATCATCTTCTATTATTGATAATGGTATTGAGAAAGGAGACCTTGCAGGTTGTTCTTCGCTAGCAATGAATGACATATCTCACTTAAACAAAGAAACAAGTCGATACGATCAATTTGTCATGCGAAACTTTTCAGGTAGCAGTTTATCTTGCAACCAAAATATGGAAAAGAATACCACGCATTCTTCATGGGAAGAAGAGTATCTTTTTGAAAGTGGAGAATATTTATCTTCTAAAATGGCTGGAAAAATCCCAGAATCACAACTTTTGAAAACTTCTTCTCCAAGAAGCACGCATTATCACCACTCAGGAAGCCAAGATTATCAAACGAACCCACATTTTTCTAATGTTGTAGTTCAAATGTCCTCATCTGATGAAAATAAGGCACAGGTGGAAGAAAAACAACCATTTTATCATCAACAGGACTGGAATGAAGATAGAGAAAATGACAAAGAAGCATCCATTGATGTTCATTCTCATGAAGATTCGAGTTCGTTTCGGTCAAGAAAGCGTCTCAAAGTTGAAATTCCTCACCCAAGTGAGTTTTCAAGCGACGCGCTGAGAACTTCAGATTGGTTAGCCAACGTTTCTTATTTGCAGACCAGTAGAAGATACTTTGGAGATCAAGACTATTTTTCAACAATGAATTGTTTTACAAACCACAGTAGTGGATGGTTTTGGAATCGATATATGGACAACATTCCCCCAGTACCTCGTTCTCCATTCCTTTGGAGCACTCCTAGAGGACCTCTTGGATTTTTTAGTCAAGAACATTTGTTCACACCAACTTCCATTTCTGGAGTCATCCCTAGTCCTGGAACTGAATTCATTCGCAATCCGGATATTTGAGAACGATTTTGTTTATTTCAAGATAATTTCGTAACGTCGCTTTCCAAGTGCAACATACGATCCTATTTTGTGAAGTATATTATCTATTGTCCCATAAAGTAGCTAATGCCTTGTTCAATTGGTTGGCCGCTTCTTTTGTCTCATGTAATGATAATGAACCATAGGATATTCGTAAGTAGTTTGGCATTCCAAATAATTGTCCAGGAAATACCAAAATGCCATATTTGTGTATTAAATATGACACAGCATCATATGATGAGATAGACTTTGGTATAGGAACGAAGAAGAAGAATCCTCCATTGGCTCTATATGTATTGTATTTACTCACGACTTGCCAAAATATTTCTCTTCTGGGCACCATTTCTTTCAAAGCCATTCAAAGATGTTCTTTTGGGACACAGTTATAAGGACGACGTACCTTGTACTTGATTCTGAATACATTCTTTCGAAGAATCACGTAATGCCGCCAATGCTGCATGCTGTGCAAGATGACAAGCATGCGTTGCTATAGTGTCTTGTATTTCTAACATGGATTTTCGAAGATAGTTGGGATAACAAAAATAGCCCACTCTTAGCCCTGCCAAAGAATAAGACTAGCACAAAGTCCATTAGGAGTGCAATGAAAGTAAGAATATGCATACTACCTTGGAAAAAGTATACAGGTTGATAACGCCATCTGTAGCACTAAAACAACTATTTTCCATTCCATCAAACGTGAAATGTTCGTATGCCTCATCGATTACCAACCAAACACCTCTCTGAAAACACAACTGATACAAGGAACGCAACAAATCTGTACTTATAACTCTTCCTGAAGGATTTCCTGGACTGACGACGACTACCAACTTTGTATTGACACTTATTCGTAACCCTTGTGGTTGAGGGAGAAATTCTGAATCTGTATCGACAACCACTGGTTTGACTCCAGCCAATAAACAAGCAGTGTAATGTGAAAAGTAATAAGGTCGGAATAAGATTACCTCATCACCTGGACTACATAAACATAAGAGAATGTTGAGAAAGCCCTGATTGGAACCCGAACATATCATCACTTCGTTGCCACAAGACGATGCAAACTTTAGGTCTAAAAGTTTTCCAATTTCTTTCTCCAGTTGTGATAATCCACAAGTTGCTCCATAACGATATGTCTCTGTTAGGCCACATGATTGGATAATTGCCTGTTGAACACTAGTAGGTGGTGACCAAAAGGGCGTTCCCTAAGAGAGGTTGGTAAGACTATATCAGTAAATTGGAACAGTTTCTATCACTACTTCACCATCGTCAAGTTATAGATAACGTTTTCTTGTCCATATGTTTCTAAAAACTGAGTCACCCACGAAGTTTCTTCCAGACTTAATCTATTACTTGACGATAAGTTGGAAGTAGACATGGCCCTTGTTGGAAACAATGCCATTGAGCATTTTCACTTGAAGATTCTCTCATCCAAACCTATAAAAAAAGCCATTCAACTATAAAATGCATTGTAGTTTATTGGCAAATGCAATGGAATATTTATTTACTCGGAGAGTCACTCAAATAGGTATATTTAGAAACAACAGATAATCAAAGACTAGTGTAAAGAATGTCAAGTCTTTTGTACATCATTCCATATTTTGTGAACAGAATAACCCAATTGCTATCTTATCGAGATGCATCTTTATCTCAATACAATTCTTTGGGTGTGTGATCGACAAGAGATGTTGCTGTTCTTTCTCTCAACATGTTTGGTCTCCAACCCCAAGAAAACCTGTCACTCTTGTAAAAACAGAAGAATAATAACATATAAGTCTTATCTTCGCAAGCCTATTTTGTATTCCCAGATAAAGACTGATCCAGCTAGAGAAACATTGAAGCAAACATTCTACAGACAAGTCAAGGTAATCAAAGAGACTTTAAGGTAAGATTGGAAAAGAAAAATATGCAATCCAAAAACTGGTTACAGATATTCAGGTGACCGACCTCTTACCAACAGAGGAATGGACAAACAAACCGAACAAAAGATAATGGAAACCATCGAAGTATTGGAAGCAAGTAACCCTGTTCCAAACCCTCTCACTAGTCAAGCCATCGAATTGCTTCAAGGAAATTGGAAACTGATCTTTTCTACTGCCAGAGAAATAACAACATTGAGCTCTCTTCCTCCCATCTTTCAATTACAATCAGTATACCAAATAATTGATCTAAAGAATAGGAGGCTCGAGAATAGAGCTGAACTTGATGTTGCTGGTGCAATAAAAGCGTCTGTACGGGTAACTGGAAAGTTTTATCCTGTATCCGAATCAACCTCAACTCCACCAGAGCTACAAGAAACTAGTCTCGATAGCAAGACCCGAGAAAGAATACGTAAACTTTTGGAAGGTCGTCGTGTCAATGTCAAGTTTCAGAAGAGGTCTTTTGGGATAGAAAGTATTTTTGGTGTTCCCGTGAAAAGTTTCTTGGAAACATTGCGACAAGTAAATGTGGCTCCACTCACTCGACGTGAACCTTCCTTGGATATTACCTATTTAGAAGAGAGCTTTCGAATAGGTAGAGGAGGTGATGGAGGGATCTTCGTATTAGAAAGAGTTGCTCCTATTGACATTCGTCAGAAATAGAGTGTCATTTCAAAATGAGAACAATGCAGAATATTGTAAAAGGAGTGAAAGTTTCCAAGGTGTTCTCATATCTTTTCGTTTGTAAAAGGCAAACCAAATAATATTTCATTGATGGACAATATTCAATTTTCTCCATTTGAAAGGTAGTTGTAGTGGGACCTGAGTCATAAATGTTACACAAGTATTGTAGTTGAGGATGGGCAGTTGATCTTGAAAGCTCTCAGTTCTCCTCTCAAACCAAGAAACTTGTTCAATAGATTCAAGTTTTCGCAATTCAGGAATCTAAACAGAGTCCATTTCATGTCTCTTTCTTTGTTCTATCAGGACACCATAGACGGATTCAATTGATTCTTCTACTTTCCACATATAGCTAGTTAAGAAGAATTGCCTCGTAGGAAATATGCCTATCCGAGACTTGTTGTTGAATGAGAATTATCGAGCACCCAATTCTACCCAATGGACAAATGTCAGGTCCATATCTCCTCCCCCTTTCTGTTTATTGCTATTTAGTCACATGCTCGCTTCTGAAGTGGAAGGTAGAAGGGCAGACGTACACCTGTTGTTGACTTTAGTTCGTTTATACAAGTCAGGTGTTGAAAACCCTCTACAGAACGAAGTATTTGTGACTGGTGGGTCTTTGCTGAGAGAGAAAGCACTGAAATACCTTGAGTCTCCTCCAACACCTAAGAACATATTGGATAACCTTGTTACAGTACACGTAAGGTGCTTTTTTTGAAAGTTAACTCCATTCCTAAAGACTATTTAGTTTGCTCAAGTAGGAGGTGGCGAAAGATGTCCAGTATGTGGAGAGGAATATGAACAAGGCGGACCCGTCAAAAAACTTCCGTGAGTATCACTACTTGTGAAATACTGTGCTCTCATTTGGACTCAAAGTTGTGGAGACATATTTCATCTCAAGTGTATTTATCCGTGGCTAGAATTTGTAAGATAGCTGTGTTTTTTCCTCTCTCAACTTGCTCACGCTAAGCTGCTTTTCCGTAGCATAATACCTGTCCCCTTTGTCTGGAGGTATTTATTGACAGGGAACGATAGTAGTATGATAGAGTCTAACTTGCGAAGGTCACTTGAGTAAACAGGGTAATATAAAAAACTCTTTAGAACCAACTGCGCTACGAATGATCAGAATAAAGGGATCGTTAAAATCCATTTGATGTATTTTTTCTCTCCAGAAAAAGCGCTTAGTGAAAGGGTTGCGCATTTTCCCCCTAAGGATTGTTTTGAGTTTTTTGTGACTTAAATGGCAGAAACTTGTCTTTTTGTGGAAAATTCTGAAAGTAGTTCTACAAAACAAGAAGACCCTAGTGCTTTGACAAGAAGACTTACTCCTAAAAAGCTGAGAACTCCAGAAGAACTGGAGGCTGGTCAGTTAAAGGCAGACGAAAACAGGGCAAAGTTATTTTCAGACCAAAGGTAGGTTTGATTGAAGTTGAAAAGCTCCTATTTGTTAAAGGAAAGAAAATATAGTCGTCGTTGCGCAGAAAAAGTGAAGAAAGCACTAGAAGTTGCAAAGACTGCCAGGGAAGAACTGGAAGCCACCGTGAAAGCAAAGAAGGAATTGTTGGAGAGAAAATTGAAAGATGCTGAATTGCGGAGAAAACAGTATCTTGAGGTCGTTCATTTTTGCCCTTTTAGTACTTTTCTGACTTTTCTTACGAATAGGCTTCTCGCCAAAGTGCGAGACAACATTCAGCAAAGGTCAGCGATGTTGCCTCAGAAATGAACAGAATGAAGAGGACGGACATGTTACGTCTTTGTGCACACATTCAAACGCAATTGTGGAATGCAGACGCTCGTCGTTCTAGAAGGCTTGCAATGAGGGCTAGGAGAGCTTCTAATTTTTCTTTATCAAAGTGCAGTCCGCCTCTATCGAGAAATCGGAGTTCAGATCACGAAGAAACTATAGTGCAACTTGAAAGAGAGCAAAATGCAGCTAGCATCATTCAATTTTTTTGGAGATTTCTTCATGTTCAAAGGAAATTTCGCGAGTTGGGTCTGTCCGTGAACGATTGTCTTGTAGACGGATTTGAATCAACAAAGCTGAAGATTCAACGCTATGAAGCAGTTCAAGCTGCTGGAATGACTCTTAGGCTTTTACATTCGCACGCATATCTCTTGTCAAATGACGAAGCTCGTCGACTAGCCAAACTATTTTTGACAAGTTTTGTCATAGCAGCTCATCCTGAGCACGTTTTGGATAGTCCTGTGAGTATTTCCTTGTAAACACAAGATAATATAATGACAGTGTATAGGACACTGGTTTAGAAAGGTCTATCGCTGATTCAGCAAAGTCGTTATTGAAATGTCTGACGAACAATAAGGAAGATCCTTTTTCATGTGCTGTGAAAGCTCGCGCGTTGTGGACCAAATATCGTGTACAGTTTGATGAATGGGAAAGAAATGACCGAGAGCGGTTAATTAATGGTATGATAACCGATTATGTAGGATTGGAGCGTTTGAAAGTTGGTGTGGTGGAGAGAGATTCAAGGACATATGGCTCCAACAAATCACATAGAGATTCTGCTCTTTTAGCTCATTCCCAAACGAAGTCTTTCTCTATATGGTCAGCTCAAATCGAAAAACGACAAAACAAGTTGAAAAAAGCGCTCAGAAGAATTGGAGGATTAGAAGTGCTTCAAAGACTTGAAGAAAAATTGAGAATTTCTTTTTCACTAGAAAGTGAGGAAACGAATGGCTCAGTGGTGCCAATAGAAGATTCATCTTTGAGAAGAGAGAATAAAACGCAAGTCCAAGACAGTGATAATGCGTTGGCACAGAGCCTTTTAAATGAAGTTTATGCTCATGAAATGATGGTGGACCTCGATATGTTTTTGAGAAAGCTTAGGACACCTAGAAGTTATCAGCAGATGTTGGAAATAGCCAAGAGAGCATTTCGTGACCATTTTCACAACTTGCTTAGCAGTGCAATTGAAGAAGATGCCTCGAACCAGCAAGCATTGGTTAGGGAACGGTTTGGCGACCTTGTTCAAAGTCTCAAAATGAAACTAGTTTCACTTCTCCCCCAAAAATCGAATGCCAACATAGACGTCATCCGTTCTAGTCTGGATTCTTCATTTGACTTGGAGTTGATCGAACAAATGCTGAAGCACGATGCATTTTCAGCAAGGGACTTTCAAGGACTGCTACAGTTGGTCGCAAACGTTTTAAAAAATGTACAAGCTCCTCATCAAGATCAATACGTGGAAAGAAGTGTGCAAGTTTGGCTAAAGGAGGTGGAAGAGGTTGAGAAGAAGAATAGAAAAGATTCTTTATCTTCAACGGTGCGAACAATGAACCTGATTTCTTCGATGTTTTCAATTATGTGCGAAATTTTTGATTTGCTCGAAGAAACAGAGCGCTCGATTATTATAGCGAAAATGAAAATTTTGGCTCCTATCGTACAGAAACATGGACCAGAATGGGAGCGTGCTCATTTTGAACAAAAGATCGAACAGTCTATTTTTGATGAGAAACTTCCAGTAACACGCACTTGGTTGGAGAACTCTATAGGGTTTATTAGGGAACAATTCACAACTTTGAATCTACAGGCAGTCACGACTGGTAGTCAAACAGCTCTCCAAAACGTAGTTGGTGCCGCACTAGTATATCTTATCGAAAAACCGTACAGTTTACCAGTTGAAGAAGTTCCAGAAGTTTTGAGGTTGGATCATGAGCGAATTTTTAATCTTCAGAATGACGTGCAGCGTCTTTCCCTCTTATCTGCTTTAGATTTAATCCTCAGAAGGTTCACGAATGATAAAGTGGGAGTCCCTGTTGCATGTGATTTGAAGAGTATGAATATATGTTTGAAGGACAGTAATGCTTCCTTGAAAGATATTGAGAAGCAATTACTTTTATGTGTTCACGAATGTCTAGATGATCCCGAATCGGAAGGCTCTTCTGACCCTTCAAGTCCTCTAACGGATGATGATGAGAATTTTTTGCGTCGTATGCTTAAGAAGGCTGCTCGTTTGGAAGATCCTGTTTTTAGCATTTTGAAGCGTCGTATTTTGGACTCTCTTCGAAAGCAGTTTCTACTAAGTCCTAACATTGTTACCGATGATTATCATTTGCGCTCTCTTGGTTTGTCAGCCATTGTGCAAGATTTTCATGATATGATGAATGAGTTGCACAAAATAAGTTCTCATCTTGTTAAGGTGCATAACCAAAGATTGTTGAAAATCGTGTTAGATATTGTTAGCTATGATTAAGGTATCTCTTGTTGCAATAAAATATGTTTTTTATTGTGTTTAAGGACTAGACGAGTTTTACAGTGACCCTCTAAATGATTTTGTTATATCGTAAACGACTAGCTAGCTTGCGATAGTACAAATAGAGCATACATGCGTAAAACTGTAACAACACTACCAAAGCGATTGCAAATATCATAGTAATGGAAGTGGACCTTTTCATCGTCTCCCACTCGACTAAGAGTTGTGTCAATTTTGCTGACAAATCCTGTTGCTTCTCATGAGTGTCATCCCAAATCTATAAAAAACCTTTGAACTCTTCTCAATCCATTACATGGGGTTTTATACTTACGCTTTTTAGATATTCCATATTAGGATTGGAGTTCATTGAGTCTTGTGGACCCTCATGATTCATTTGCATTTGTTGATTTCCCTCTTGTTGAGCAGTTGAATCAGTTTTGACTCCTTGAACATTTGCTGGAGTTTGAGGATCTCGTTGAGATGGCACCGCATTCAGCATGCTATTGGATTGAGTGGCAGGTTTAGGTTTACTTGAGGATGCAACAGGTTTTGGTGGCGATAAGACTGAAGAAGTTTTCTGACCATCTACTACAGATTTTTTGGATGCTTTGTCAAAAGGGTCAGGTTGTTTCTTATTTCTGTCGGCTGTATTTTTGGCTGCTGTAGTAACAGCACCAGTTGCGACGGTTACCTGAATGATACTATGCTCCGTAGCATAATTTCCACTTTTTGCTGTGAACCCAAAATAACCAGAATCAAGTTGTGCTGATGGAGGTAACTGAACGTCGAAGCAAAACTCTGGGTTTGGTAATGTATTTTTTTGTATCGGCAGCTGGTACACGGATAGTTTGCCTTGTTGATAGGAGACATAAATTTTTCCAGTTAAAGAACCCAAAGCACATCCAGGAGACAACACTTTAACTTGCCAATCGCTACCCTTGGTTGTTCTTTCGTTGACCACTGGAAATAGACTGGGTCTGTGCCATTGATTGTCGAATAGTTGAATGACTATCCCTAATCCTTGGAACGCAGCTTCGTTACCATACACTGTACCATAAGTAGGAGGATGTTTGGTATACCAAAATGCCAAGCTATCTACACGAGGTTGAATTTCCTTGGTTCCAATCCAGTACACAAAGCTTAGATTGAAGTGTTGTTGTTTCAGTGGAGTAATATGATACAGTGTTCCAAAGGCATCTTGTTCCATATCAGTCAATCGTACTATGTCAACTCCATCTTTCTGGGCCAACTTGGTTTGTCCAACACCAAACCAGTTGCGTAGTACTTCACCTGGAATGACAGGAGGAGACAGTGGACTACGGAAAGAATAGAGTGGGTCAGCGGGTAATAGATAAGGTAGTTGAAGTTGAGCAGCGACTATCCAACACAGTGTATTCAACACTATCCATAAAGTCCATATTTTAGTCATTTGTTATTTCTCAAAACAATCCTCCGAGTTGTAAAAGATGAGAGCTGCGCAACCAATCGAATGTGAAAAAGGGAAATCCTCCATCTTGGGACATTCTCTCTCTCTCTCTCTCTCTCTCTTGCAACACAAATGATTGGGAATGACTTATAATAAAAAAGATTTATCTTCGCAGTACTTTTTACTCATACTTCCAAACTGCATGGCCCTTTTCTTCCTTGACACAAAATCATTTGAAAATCCCAGTTGCTTAGCTGCTTGACGAAGTATTCGTTTGTCGCCTATACCATCAGGCAACTCCATATCACAAATTACCCTAGACAAAAATATCAAACGTGAAACAAGTCCTTCCACAAATACCTACTGTAGAGGCAATGAAGTAATGAAATCGATCACTTGTTCATCCAAAAAAGGCAATCGAAGTTCTTTGCCATGGTCTCCAACGATACGATCATCTCTACCCAAATTCCGCCACCAAAGTCGTGATAAATCCATATTCAATTCATATGCCAACGTTGAATATCCTCCTCGCTGAAATACGGATCGATGCCTCCCTTTGTAACCACCTAATAACTCATCTGCTCCTAAACCACTCAACAGCACTTTACTTGACGAGGTATAAGGATTACTGTGGACATCATTGCTTTCTTTCACATGACCTTGGGCTCTAGCTCCAAACCACAAGGTGGAACCAATCGAAATATCCATCGGTGTACAACAAGGAAATAATAAATATTTCAAATGCTGGCGATATTTTTGATATTCTTCCTTATCAACGTCCACAAACAGCAATCGAAAAGGCATCTTGAGCTTGTGATTGGAACAAATTCGATTGAGTTCTTCTATTCCTTCCATAGCTGTCTTTCTATCTGGACTTTTGGAAGGAGGACCAAAACAAACATTGATCAACTCCAATGTTTTATATTGATAAATTTCATGCGATTGACAAACTTTCCATATCAAATAGGCCAAAACTAAAGAATCGATTCCACCGGAGAATAACAAGGCAAACGGTAACGACCCACAACGATTTGAAGAAGATTGCGATGGCAATTGTAGCATTTCGATTCTACGACCAACAGCTCTTAATAATACATTGATCCACGCAAGGACAAAGTTGGACGTATCATCAAGTGAATGAACTGAAATCTCTTGTGTTCTCCACCATTTGTCAGGTAAGTAAGAATCTAAGAAAAGTGCATGTTGAGGAGCTCCACGAGGTAACCTGCAGGATAATAATGATGAGGTTGAAATATTCCTTTTTCTAACATCACGAAAATGACAATCCAACCTGCCAAAAGGATTATCTTCTTCCCATTCTATGCAATATAATCCAAGTGGTGCCAATTCTATCAAACAACCACTACAAGCTGCTTCTTGAGGTGAAACTGAACTAATGAAAATGGATTGATCATCTCCCGTTTTACCCAATAATAAAGAACGACGTCCGATGACATCGCGACCGAATATTAGGCACCGCAACGACGAAATGTAATAAATAATACTCCATGGACCAGGTAAAGAATCCAACAACTCTAGTATATCAGAATATAAAGGTTTCCAATTATTATCTCTTCCACTATTTCTATGTCGAAACACTAGTTGACCTAACAACTTGGATAATACAAGAGTATCGTTCTCTTCTTGGTTCATATTGTCATCGTATATTTCACCATTGAACAGTAAGACATTACCAAAGGAGTCTTCCAATGGTTGCTCTACTACCCGATTACCACGAAGACTTAAAACAGCGGCTTGTAACTCCAAACTCCTTTGAAAATATAACGAATAGCACTTTATGCGAAAGCTATCGGGTCCTCGTCGTTGTAAGAAATCTCTTGTTGCATCTTTCCACTGCTGTTTGACTTGCGTGAAATGAGTACAATTGCAAGTAAACGGTTGAAAAGAGTCAAATAAGCCTTGTACTCCTGATAAGATAGCAAATATACCACACATCTCATTCAGGAATCATAAGAATCCATCTTTCCTCGCTTCTTTAAGAAAATTTTTTATTTTCATGGATGATAGTTCAAGTCAAAAGGTGGTAAGCATGGTTGAGTTCATACAGTATATACTTCTATTATACTCAACTCGAGGAACGAATTAGAAAAAAGTTCTTGCGCCCATGGTAAGAGTGGGTACTTTACCTATGCGTTTGCTGGCTTTGGAATATGGTGCTGATCTCGTATACAGCGAAGAAATCATCGACAGGAATTTTCTGGACTGTTATATTCACAATAATGAAAAATATTCTATCAAAGAGTGGATATCCAACAAAGTATATGAATAGATTGGAAACTCAAAGGAGAACATTAACTTGTTTTGTGTAGACCCAACTTTGTTTCTTCAGTACTTGTAATCAAGAAAGAGATCATCTGATAGTCCAGTTGGGAACGAGTAACGGGAATTGTGCTTGGAAGGCTGCAGAAAAGGTATTCTATTTCCTTTGATATTTCAGTAGACTTTAAAAGTTTCAAGATTATTCCCTTTTGTAGAGGAATCGATGTGAACATGGGTTGTCCTTTATTGTATTCTACCAAAGGAGGTATGGGATCTGCTCTATTGAAGACTCCAGAAATAGCTTCGGATATTATCAAGACATTGAGAAGAAATTTACCTGTACGTTGTTGGCTTCTATTATTGCAACGTTTTCATGGATGTCATATTTAGAATGAATATTCGGTAACTGCCAAAATTCGTCTCTTTCCTGTTTTACAGGATACCATCGATTTTGTTCATATGTTAGCAAATAGTGGTGTGGATGCGGTAGCTATTCACGCTCGCCAAGTTCACGAAAGAGCCAAAGACAAAGCAAACTGGAGTCAACTTGCACAAGTAAGCTTATTTGTTGGGATTATTTAATGTGAAGAATGAGAATAGAGTAGATTGCAAGTCATGTGGTGAATGTTCCTTTATTGGGTAATGGAGATATTTTTTCTTTACAAGATATGCAACGGATGAAAGATCAAACGGGAATATCTCAGTGGATGATTGCGAGAATGGCCCAGTGGAATGTTTCTGTTTTCCAAGGAGTAGGTGAAGGTATCTTTTCTTTGTCACAGTTGGGTTGACTGTACTATGAGACATTGGATTGTATAAACAATGTCATTCTGAGATATGCAAAACTGGCAGAAGAGACCAACACGTACTATGGATTGGCAAAATATTGTATACAACAAATGATCAAATATCAAAAATGGACAAGAACAGAATTCGCTTCCAAAGTAAGCATAAGCAAGTAATCCATAGTCTTCTCATTTTTTGTGGTAAAAGGTGAATTACGCCCGATGTTGGAAAGACTTGAAAGATTCGTTGGTTCTTATGCCGCCCGCTCTTTCTCTTTATGAATGAAAAAGGAAGTTGTGTTAGGCCTAAAAGGACACTTATAAGAGAAACGAATAATAGAATGGAATGTTTTGTAAATATGCCTTGTACACCGAATAACAAACGTCGTTCTGTTATTTACAAGTTGCAGAGAAAGTGTTTATCTTGTCCCTATCCAAAAGTATCCAAACCTCGTTGGTGTTGCTTTCATAAAAAGGGTAGCCAAGACCACGCAAAGAAAGATAACGATACAGGACTTTTTGCCTTTTGGAAACAAGCCTGGAAATCTCCTTTTTATGTAAAAGCAGAAAATGTAACGGCACCTCAAGTCGTGCGTAGAAGTAAGGTCAATCGACTGTTGACGCTATTTTGGCAAGTAGCAAAGCCTTATTGGTTGGAAGAAACAAAGGCAAGATGGGAATTGGGATCAGTTGTTGCTCTCACTTTGTTACAAAGTGGCGTATCGGTTGCCTTCTCTTACATTGGAAGAGACTTTTGGAATGCCCTATCCGAAAAGAACCTAGAGAAGTGATGCTGCTTCTTGTTTCTATTGAACACTGCTTACTCAGAATTAATTTAGTTTTCAGCATGAAATTATTTTGTTTTTTACTGCGATGGTTGTAGGGGTTCCCATATTTGTCTTGTACAGTTATTTTCGTGAGATATTGAGTATTCACTGGAGAGAATGGCTATCTGATAGGATTCTCAACAAATATTTTGAAAAGCGTGGATTTTATTACTTGGAATCCAATAGTCAAGTGGATAATCCTGATCAACGAATAGCCGTAAGTGATATAATGTGTTGTGATCATTTGACAAACGGGGAAAAGATAGGATGATATTCGCGCATTCACGAATACTTCATTGCAATTTATTTTAACGTTTATTATCTCAGCTGTTGATTTGATCTCCTTTTCGGTTATTCTGTTTTCTATCTATCCAGAATTATTTCTGGTGCTGATCGGTTATGCAAGTGTGGGCACCTATTTGACATACTATATCGGTAACCGTTTGATTTTATTGCACTTTGATAGATTGCAAAAGTAAGTGTTGTGACTTTTGCTTGTAGAATGTAAATATGTGTTTATGGACTCTTCAGGGAAGCAGACTTTCGTTATGTTTTGGTGAGAATTCGTGAAAATGCAGAAAGCATTGCGTTTTATGGAGGTGAAAATAGGGAACAAGAATTGGCCAAAAGCAGATTGAATAAAGCACTATCGAGAACTATTGATATTGCTAAGTTGCAAAGGAACTTGGAATTCTTTACCAATAGTTATCGGTACAACGTTATTCTATAGGACTCTCTTATGTTATTTATTTCGTTTTATAGGTACTTGATTCAAGTATTGCCTGCTTGGGTGGTTTCTCCTCTCTATTTTCAAGGTGCGATAGGTTTGGGAGTGATATCACAAAGTATTTCAGCATTCAACCATATTTTGAGCGACCTCAGTATTATTGTGAATCGTTTTGAACAACTAAGCCAATTTTCTGCTGGAATTGACCGTCTTGGGGAGTTTTTAGAAGTACTTGAAGCAAATGAAAGCATAGGAATTGAAAAAGATGCGCTCATCCAACGTCGGGAGACAGAAGATATCGTTCTTCAATTGTGCAATATATCGATCATGATTCCAAGTGAAGAACCTCGATACCTCATTCGAGATGTCAATCTGAAGGTGGAACGTGGACAAAGACTATTGATCGTTGGAGCATCAGGCAAAGGGAAGTCGTCTTTGTTGCGTGTAATTGCTGGACTCTGGAAATGTGGTAGTGGCACTGTTCGTTGTCCTTCTTTAAAGGATACTTGTTTCCTACCCCAACGTCCGTATTGTACACTTGGAAGTCTGAGAGAACAACTGATATACCCCAAGACGAGACAACAAGTGAACTACACGGACCAAGAATTGATACAAGTTTTAGAAAAAGTAGACTTGTTGGACTTGTTTGAACGTTACAATGACTTGGATGTGGTGAGAGATTGGTCGGATACATTGTCTTTGGGTGAACAACAAAGGTTAGCTTTTGGTCGTTTGTTATTGAGTCGACCGAAATTTGTATTGATGGATGAAGCTTCTTCCGCTTTGGACCTCAAAAGTGAGAAAAAACTTTATTCTTTTTTACAAGAAAGCGATACTATTTATGTCAGTGTTGGACACCGGCCTAGCTTGTTACAGTAAGTATTTTGAATAGTTTGCTTTAAGTTGATGTGGAATTCGTTACAAAGGTATCATAACCTGTTGTTGAGGTTGACGGGTAGGGCGGAATGGGAAATGGAAGAAATTAGGGATTCCATTCGAGAAACAAGTTATATATAAATTTCATCTTTGGGAGGTTTGTTGCTGCAAAAAGTTGTATTGTTTGTCACAAAGTCTGAAAACTTGTTCCCAACTTTTCCCGGAATCCATATGAAATTTCCAATATTCATAAGCAAGTCGATAGAGTGCTCTATTCATTTCTAAGTGATATTCCAATCGAAACCTTCGCAGTTCAGAATCCTAAATAGATCAGGAAATGCTAAAGAGTGAATTGCTAAAAATAGCAACTCACTGTTCTATAAGCTGCCTGTTCATAAAAATGACGACACTGGTCCAATTGATCTTCACAAGTTGTGAGACCACTAGAAGAATCGTGATTATGAACATTTGATGAAACTTGAGATAAGTTCTCAAGCTTTCGAATCTTTTCATTGTACTTGGATAGAGCTCTTTCATATGATTCCTATTCCAAATGAGTTCACATGCTCGGAGAATATTCTCACAACACATACATATGCATTCAAGCGTTCACGAAGGACACGACGAGCATCACGAGCAAGAAACGAATAATCTCGCAACACAGTAACCAACATTTCTTCACCTTGTGACCTAAAAATATTTTTCCTATCCATCACACATGATAAATAGAACTGTCTTCATACTTTGGATGGATATCCTTTGCAAAAGATTCTGCGACGCTAGAGAAAATCTCTCCCATCTTTGTTCCTTCTTGGCTACTTCGCTCATGAAAACAGTTTTCCAAGGATTTAACAAGATTTGATAAACCGCTACGACGTTCAACAAACTGTTCTAAAGATTTGTTAGCTGAAACAAGTGCATTCTCCAAGGACTTGAGATATCTAATTTGACATTAATAGATGAATGAGAAGAATATCCGTCATGTACCTATCAATTTTCTCCATTCTTGCCAATACCGATTCCTGGGTATCAATTTCTTTCGTAGGATGAACTTCAAATATTAAAGATAGACCTTTGCGCAATTCCTTCGTAGCCTACATGCAAACAATGACTTTTATCAATACGAAACTAATAAATCGTACTTCCGATGCTTGCAAACGAGCCCATTCTGCCCAATTCTTTCCAAATCTATACCTCATGTCATCCTTTAGAATCTGATCATCGTCTTGGAGAAACTCATTGCGTCTCTCGGACCACGATTTACCATCTTTACTACCTCCGAGAAACGCAAGATACTAAAAGAGGTTATTTCACCACAAACTTTTAGGAAACACTACCAACCTCATCCGAGTAACCCAACTCAGGATGTCCATTGATTCTCCCCAAATATCGTTCATAGTCCTTTCGTAAATGGTAGATAGAATCACCGCGATAGCGAAAGCGATCTGGGAAGAACTATGAGCCTGCGACAAACCAAGTCACTATCTATCTTACCCGTCAAACTTTCCCAAGGTAAAGAAGGAAATATACAAAAACGATACTTTCTTCTTAACATGGCATCTAACGCAGTAAAATCATTCTTGCTTCGTTCCACCGATATGACGATGAAACCTTCCTCTGTTTCTTCCCTATTTGCATTGCTTTCTAACACTGACTTGAATGCCTCTCTCTTTTTATCCATTCCTCTTTGCACTTCTTCTCCATCGACTTGTTTTGCTGATACGAAAACATCAATAAGAAACAAGTTTTTCGTTTCTGATGGAGACTTCAACTGAATATCACTGATAAAGCTAGGTGCTAATACAAACATAAAAAGTTGAGGTATCATATTTCTTCAGCTTCTCGTACCTTGATCGTTCTCACCTTGCAAATATTTCGAAATGGAGCCATCGTCATCAACAATCTGTTTCTGTGCTTCGTCTACACCATCGTTTGGTGGACTAAAAGACACGTCCAACTGTAGTGGATCTTCAAGACCGATGTTTTGGTTCTAGTCGACACAAATCGATATCAATACACTCCTCATCAGAAGCACTTCTATTCCTACCGTTTGCCTCACAACAGACGAAGACAAAGACTTCGTCATCGGTCGCTCGAACAAAGCAGGTGCCTCATCGGAAACTATGCTTCCCGAATATGCAGGCGTTTCTTCCTCGTCAACAGAAATACTTGGTATGCCTTCAGGAGAAGTAGTTGGAGCGACATCCAGCAGAAAATCCAAACTCTGCGCCTCTGTTAGTGAGTAAAATGTACTCCCTTGCTTAATGTTGGTAAAGTTTAGAGGATGTTTCTGCAACGGGTGTTCAAATTCGGGCAATTCTGTACTAGAGTCAGTCATAAGCTAAGAAAA
This sequence comes from Galdieria sulphuraria, assembly GCF_000341285.1. Taxonomy (NCBI): domain Eukaryota; phylum Rhodophyta; class Bangiophyceae; order Galdieriales; family Galdieriaceae; genus Galdieria; species Galdieria sulphuraria. Next base: position 191,032 of record NW_005178467.1, read on the forward strand.
AGAAACACATTGTTGGCGCCCAAATGGAACGGCATTTTTTCTTCATAAAAAGACTCGATGACAAATGGGTGCGATTCTTAATTCTCTCTTGTGAGAATCAATCCATATATTTCCATTTATTTTATCAAATCAACACTTAAGAAATTTGCATCACATTGTTTTGAAAAATTCCTTCAGAGACAACCGCCTGTAAACAACTCACCTGCCATTCGTCTTGAACCAAGAACTTGAAAGTATACGAACCTGGTACTAGCTTTAATAACAACTGTCGACAAGGTTTTTTCTGTTTAGGTGAAATAGCACATTCAATAGTGACATCAGGTTTCACCAGAGGAGGTTTGTATTCTTCAAAACACCAACGATTGGACCAGCCATCAAATGAACCTTTAAGAAAGACGGGTCTATCTCCACCATCATCATCCAACCAATAAAACAAAACATAGCGACAGTTGTCGGAGAGATATGAACAGGAAGCTGACATGCAATCAACGTATTCTTTCTGCAACAAAGCTTCCCTTCTAAAGATGACGTTCCGCAACCGATGAAATTCCTTGTACCAAGCAAATGCAACTTGGCTTACATCAATTACAGACTCATAAGCAGATTTACGAAGCTCTTGATATTCATCTTGTCTAGAAAATACTCTCAAAGCACGTTTCGTAGCATCCACAAATGCTGGTAAAGCATAATCTTCGAAAGTAAATCCATTACCTTCCAATGCATCTCCATCCCATTCATGAACCGTATCCTTCAAACCACCAGTACGATATGCAATTACAGGCGTTCCAGCCACAAAGAATTCATGTTGCACAATACCACCAGGTTCAAACATGGACGGCATCATACCAAAATCTGCTCCCAGATTGACAAGTGGGCCGTCCGTGAAAAACTCATCAGGTGCTGCCCAAAACTGCCAAGGATAACGTGAGCGAAGATATTCCATTTGTACTGCACAGCTTGCTGCATAGGGATCTGCTCGGTTCGCTGGGCCACCAATAAGAAACTGTATTTTGCCTCCAGTGAATTGTATTAATTGTTCCACTGACTGAAGAATGAGATGTACTCCTTTCTGTGACGTTACTCGACCAATAAAACAAAATAAGGGAATAGAAGCATCCAAAGTCTGGAATTGGAAAAAACGTTGTTGAATGATAGTCTTTGCTTGGAGATGTGAACCGCCACCACGAGTCTTCAATAGCGCTTCTCTCTCCTTTTTTCTAATGCCGTTGGGATATCCAAAAGGACAGCGTGCCAAACGAAGAATGTGTTTCAAAGGATGAAAAGTAACCAGTTCTTCCAAATAGGAATTACTAACAGTTCCCCAAGTGTCGGAACACAATAAAGCACATCGAGATGGATTAACGATAGGTTGAGACCAGGACGGGTCAAATACCAACGACACAGGTAGACGGTGTACATCTTCGAACAAACCTTCACTTTCATTTGGATATACTCTTCCTTCATAAACAGCATCTCCCAAGTTATGAATAATGTGGAAGAATGTAGTGTTCTCAAAAAAACTTCCAAAAAAGCCTTGCTTTGCATAACCAGCCGATAATGCAGCTATCCAATCATTCGTAATAAATAGAGCAGGTGGCAAGGATTTTTGACAAAGCACCTCTAAAGAAGCTAGAGAAGTTAAAACAATGAGTTCCAATTGACGTCTCTGGTTTGCCATATCAGCATAAACTTTAGGATAATATTCTCCTTGCTCTAAAAAGATGAGATGAACTCCTTCTTCCACACCTTCATAGACGCCCACTGTTACATCACGAGAACCAACACGTACTTGAATATTTCGAGTCCAAATAATACCGTCCGGTTCTAAATACTTCCACTGTCCCTTTCTATTCACACTGTAGTAAGGACTTATCACATAAACTTCCGAACCTAAGGCAGCTAAGCCTTTTGTTAGCTCATCTACCATAACGCCAAGTCCACCAGCAGTTGAAAATCGTCCCAACTCTGGAGCAACAAAAACTAAAGGTCCGATTTCACTAATATTCTTCAAAATCTTCTGACAAGTTTTGCGAAACTGGAAATCTTTTGCACAACAGGATAAATGTATCAATAAGCTCAGTACCCTTTCACCACGAGGAGGGATGAGATTCTTAGGAGCATAGAATGCCTCATATCTTGGAACCGTAGCTCTCTGCAAGCAAACAGAACAAAGATGAACAATTGTTGATTCTAACATACCAGAAGCTGACATTAGAGAATATATATCATAAAAGACATTGGAAAACTGTTGAAGTGAGTCTGCAGCGGCACGTGTCAATTTCCAAGCCAGTGCATTTTCTCTCGGGTCTTTCATATCTACACCATCCATCTGAAGTCTTGCCAAGCATTGTTCCAAGTGAAGATGTTCATTTTCTCTGGACTGAGTCGAACGTTCGGGAGATAAAACAATAGTACCTAACGGCTTTAGTTTTACTGGATACTTGCGGAATAACAACTCGTGAAATGTCAGCAACTCTGGATAACTCTCCTTGGTAAAACATTCCAAAAAATAAAACAGCTTGTCTTCATTCTTCTGATAAATTTCATTCCTCAAAGTCTCCGATAGAGGTTTGAAATCTAGCTCTACCTCACAAGGCTCTCGAAACTCATTGCCATCCAAGTCACACTTCATGTTCATCGCAACTACGATTAAACTATCATCCGTAGAACGCACAAATGCGAAAACTTGTTCTTTGAGATGCAATGATACATCCAGAATAGTAAGACTACCATGGCGGAATGCGGGATGAAACATGCGAATACTAAGTCGATGCTCATAATGTCCACGAATCATTCGTATATCGTATCCTACTCCTGGACCGATCTTCAGCCTCGTATCTTCTTCCAGTCGAGATAGGCTTCCAATGTCATCGACACTAACACTTCGAATGCTCATTCCACGTACATCATCGATGGACTGACTTCGAACCAATGACTGTGAGGAACCCGAGGAGCGTTTCAACTCTAAAGAGAACAGCGATGACTTTTTCTTCTTCTTTTTTGCAGAGGATGGAGTCGTCAGTGCTTTGGAGGGAGGAGAATCGGTGTCTAAATGACTTAACTCATCCAATACTAAAGTAGAAATTCCATCAGCTGGACTCGAAGAATCGGTGCTACGAGGAGATTTGGGCAATACATTTTCATAATTGACATCATAAAAAGGATGTGTCTCAATACTTTGACTAACAGTGGCCATATTAAAACGGTACATCCTTCCATTCTCTTCACCATAAAACAATATGGGAACCTCTGGTAAAAAGTATAACAAGTCAACAGCTAACCAAGCTCTTCTTCCATATAACACTCCTGGGTAAGGTGAATTGTGGGTACACGTGCAACCAAGCTGAATTGCTCCTTTAGGCATAGTATACTTGCAAGAACGATACAAACGTGAAAGCGTTCTTGCTGTAGACTTTCTTGATTCTGGAAGCTTAGAAACACTCCCATCTCTTCGAAGTGACTGTCCACAAATGGAAGCCAATATCTGTGCAACCCGAATGGTATGCGGAATGACACCTGAAAAAGCAAGTTGAGGTTCCCGTTGAAAATGAGCTTCTGCTAAAATAATAAAATTAGGGAAGTCTAATAATACCAAGTCAGCTCAAATCAAATAGATAAAGCTTCATACAAAATTACCATTCCAAATACGCTTTGTCAGGCGAACAAGAAATGGATTTGGATAACCAAAATCTAAAGCAGCTTCCGTTAACCAATAACCACAGTCTTCGTTTGTTTTCACAACTTTGGCGTGTAAAATGTCATCAAGAGAATAATGCAACTCCCCATCGACATCTACTCGAAAGAGTTCCTCCAAATCTGCCTTCATTATAAGAGGGTAGCTTTGTGCATTATCTAAACGTACACCTTGAATTCCAAACTCATGTATTAAGCGATATATGTCTTGATAGAAAAGTTCCCAAGCTTCAAACTTTCTATAATTAAGCAAACATGTATTGTCCCATTGCAATTCTCGTCCATCGGTACCAGCATGTGGAATCAGAAGTCCTTCTGAGTTCTTCGTATAAACTACCAACGGATTATACTTCCGGTGGTGAGCATTTCTAGAAACACGACAAAAGCCATCCACGATGGTTCCAACTCCTAAACGATTAGCTTCCGATACAAGATTCTTAAAAGCGATGGCACCTCCTAGAATGGCAGCAGGCTGAGAACGATCAGCAATTTCACCTGGAGGTGCCTCGGGATCATCAGTGGGCCTTGCAAGTGCTCCCATTAAATATACATGAGTTATGCCATCGAGGCGTAAATCAGGTAGTCTCTGAGCAACCAAATCAAATGAACCTCGTTTCTTTAGTTCTCCCGTCTTAGAATCCCAAGTAGCATCCACTTGGTCAACCGGCAACTCATAAAGCAAACTATCACGAATATTCGATGGATGCACAATGATTCTCCCTTTCTGTAGTCGAGCCTCACAAAAGGGCAAACTAACGGGAGGAAGAAACACAAAACTACTCTCCGGTTTCACGTCTTTGGGTTTCTCCGCAAAATACCAGTCATAAAAACCACTTCTTGAAAATCCTGGTAAACCTTTTACTTTCAAATAACCATTTTTGTAAAGAATTGAATAACGTAGCCAACGACAAGGAGCCAAATAACTCTCTCGATTAGTTTCAGACAAGCATAAAACATAGTTGTCAATTTCTCTAATGTCAGTTAAACCGTGGACTGGAATTTCCAAGTCTGCTGTTTCACCTACACACTGAACAGACACGTTCAGTGACTCTGTCAGTTGCAACTCATGACCATCGTACAAGACATTCAATAATATCACCGTACGTTCACGAACTTCAGGCACTGGATGACCCAACAGTGGTATCAACACTCGTTCTAAGGTCTTAAAGGCTCCAAGAATACCAGCAACATCCCCAGGGCTTGTTTTCTGTGCACAGACTGTTCTGTAATCTTCTTGGAGTCGAATCAACAAGGTTTGCAACTCATTGAAAGCAACAACCACTGGCTGCTCATCCATACTTGCAAACTGCTTTAAAAAATATTCATATAACACTTCACAACTACGTTCCCAGCCTCCAGGCGCCATGGTCAATGTTTCTGAAGATCTGCCTAGAGAAGGAATACCAAGATCTTTGCCACTGAAAAAGCTCAGTACGGCATTTTGATAATCTTGCTTTTGGGTGGTTTGTTTCCTGAGTTTGGATGATGCTATACCTTCCAGATCTGAGCTAGAAGAAGAATTCTCCCAGTCCTCATCGGCTCCAGAGGCCCCCCAAGTTGCACTACTTTCCAGCTCTGAGGGTGAAGAACTCATGCCAAGCCCTGAAGACACCCATCTCCTGGAAAACCTTGGCGACGACATAGAGAACGCTTGAACCAAGTTGTGTGCAAACTTGATGCGTAACAAATTCTGAAGAGTTGACAACCAAAAGAAATTTGAGGGGAAATGGGAGATTAAAAAACTATGGGTGGCTTTACTTGAGGGTGCGCAGGCTTTTCCCCTTATTTCATTTTTTTTGTTGCCAAATTCGAATGAATTCATCATCGCCTGCTGTTACTAGTAAAGCCCTTGTGGGATGAAACAGTATTGTACGTATTGTTTTACGTGGATCAAAACCTCTCAGCTTTGCCGTAAGATTCCCACTAGATAAATGCCACACGAAAGTCTCTCCAGTAATCGATCCAGATACCACATATCTTCCCTGAGTAGCCAGTCGACATGGCCATATGTTGGAATAATATTCTTCACTACTAAAGTCTCGAATGGATTCCAAAGACCAAAGAGATTCAGATAGAGAAATGCAACTTAGACGGCGAAGGGTGCAACAGTTTTCTCGTGGAAGATTTCCTTGGCTATCCATCCATTCTACTCCTCTAGTGACTAAATACCAGGAATAGATATTCTCTTCACTCTGACTCACAGTTGAATTTTCTACAAGAGCATAAGAAACAGGAAGAATGGAAATAGAGTCTGCATAGGCAGTGTACAAATTGGGAAACTTCGCAATACAAATCTCTCGATCAAAGTCGAAAAGTTGCAAACCCGAATCCACTGCTACCAAGAATAGGCGATTGTTCGTGCGAGGCAGAAATTCTAAGTCGATTGCAATAAATGATTCACACTCCAGTGGATCCATCTCGCTATCGTTTATCATGGCTTCCACTGAAATAGTAGAAATTTTGCAAGCAGTAGAAAAATTAAACTGCTCATGAGACTCATCTTGATGATGAAAAAGGAATTTACAAATTCGTCCGTCTTCGCCGCAGCTTATGAGGTAAAAATTCTCACCTCTCTTAATTACTTTGAGACAAAATATTTCTTCTAGATGTCCTTCTAATCTTGCAGTCACTCTACCACTAGTCACATCAAATATTCTTATTGTACCCGGTACAACAGAATTCTCGTCTTCTTCATCATTCCAAGAAAACCTGTCTCGTGTTACACCAGCAGCAATAATATATCGACTATCAGGAGAAAAGCAACAAGTCAAGTATTCTACCAACTCTTTGTCAAAAGTTTCCCAATCGCAAAATTCACCAATTCTTTCCCAGCTACTGGTATCCCACACACATAACGTCCCTGTACTTGAGCCACTTACCAGCAATGAGCCATCATAATTAAAATTCAAAGAGTATAAATTTCCATAATGATGCAAAGGCTTCTCATAAAGTTCCAATGGATGACTTTCATCAATCCACTCTATGGCAGCTGTACTGTACTCGAGTTGTCCTTGCTCAGAAATTAAGTCTTCTTCTAAAGACTTGTGAAATTCTTCAACAGCATGTTTTCTTGAATCAGTTGACTGACCACTGCCACCATACTTGCCACTCCCTTTTTGTTCTGCTTTACGTTTGCCTTTCTTTTCTGTTTTTCGACTGTTGTTTACTTTTTTCAATGTCTTTGTCGTGCTTCTTTTCAACACTTCTTTGGTTCGAACGTTATTTGAATTTGCGCTACCATTCGATATGCTTTGAAGAGATTCTGGAATGTAAGTATCATCACTGGTCAAAGAAGGGGGCTTGCTATCGGATTCAATAGTTCCAACATTCTCCATACTTGCTTCATTGATTTCATTATGGTTGGTGCTTGGAGTGGACGAACTGTTTTGTGAATGTACAGGCTCCCTTTTTAACTTGTGATCTTTTACAGACAACGAAGTCTGTGTTTGTTCACCTTCCAAAAGAGATATCAAACCGGAATGTGTTTCATTGCTAAGCAATCCATGGGCTTCTAGACCATTTATCGGTGTGCTTTGTTTGTTATTCAGCTTTTTGCCAATCCTATTCCATAGTTCGTGTATATTGTATCCTTGTTCATTAATGAGTGACCTTGATTGGGGACAATTTGTTTCCTTCACTTGGAACTTGGGTCTTCCAGAGTTATCTTGTTGCACAGTGCAAAGTAATTTTCTTCCATGTACCTCTCTGAAAAACTCGTACCCGGGTGTATAAGTGACAGTTGTTCCGGTGAAGGGACAAGTATCCTGAAACGCCAACAAGTCCACGTTTTCAGGCATCCTACCAATATTGACCAGTTTCCCGTTGCCTAAAAACGAACTAGGCTCTTGAGCATTTGAATTGGACACGTTTCTATTTTCTTTTTGTGGGTTGTCTTCATGTAAAAGTCTTTTGGGTTTAGCAGCAGGCATCTACTTCAATAGACGAGGAGACTGGATCCAGTTTTTTTTGTCAACAATAAAAATTTACCCGCCAATCAAAACTGGCGATGGGATGGCCAATTCAAAATGTTGATATCACATCTTTTGTTGTGGATTGAGCACTTTTCAGTGAGATGTGTTCATTTTGATACATAGTTACTTTCATAGCCCAAGGAATGGTATTAAATAAACATCTGTAAGCTACTATTCGTTGTTGTATTGGGTTATCTAAACATTTGAGACAAAAGTACATGTACATATTGTGACTTTTTCTGGTTTTTATACAATACTATCCCAATGAGCTGTTTTAGTATTGCTCACAATGTTGCTTTTGCTAGAGATACAAATGAATGATGGTTCGATAGCACACTATGAAAGAGAATTATCAAAGACAACCAGAAACTATTTTGACAAATTCCACACATGCATTCCATTGGAGAGAATTTCCTCAACGAGAGCCATTATGCCATCCAACAAAGTGAACAGTGAAAGCACAACCAACTCACAAAATGTATCTACTGTAACCAAACTAGACGTTAATAGCAAACTTCCCAAGGTTGGTTATCTTAGTTGTACAGTTATTGTATGGGTTTTTAAGCTGCAAAGGACTTTTTTGACCCAGTTGAAACACCCAAGCAAGATAAGTGGCAAAACAAGGACGACGATGATGAATATCAGAAATTTGAGGAAGAAATTGCGCAGGATTTGAGCAACTTGAAAAAGAGTTATGCACAGGTGTGAATGAGTGACTCTGATTTTCAGACCTTGACGGTTTTCTAGGAGGAAGATGACTTTGACGAACGAGAATCCAAGTTACAAGAACACGAACAAAGTGAGATGAAAGAGAGGATACAACACCTCAAGGAACTTTTAACTGAAAGAAAACGTGCAAAGAAAGATGGACAAGTAGAACAGAGAGTTGTGAATATTTCCGATACAAAGAAGAAGAATGTGCCAGAAAAGGAAGGCAGTTCCTCAGAGGAAGCAGACGATAACGATTGGTTGTTAAACTGGAAAAGAAAGAGACGAGTGGATAATGGAAAGAAAAGATGAGCAAAGTTAGTTTCCAGCCTTGATGAGTCTTTTGATCATCAGAAGATGGTTTGTTCCATCTTTTGGTGGGAGATGTTGGCATTATGATTGGCAACATGAACTGGAAGGGTTCGTTCCCATCTACCACATGTAAAACTAAAGTGGACACAAATAAAACTCGTAGAAAGTCTCACACTGTAATAGAAGATGCAGTTACTCATTTGTCTTATGCAGACGCTGCAAAAAACACAAAGTACGTTGCTACAGTTTTATGTTGGTGACAATGTCAAAGTTTTGTTCCTACTGTAGGAAATATGGAGGTCATAGAGACTCGGGCAATAAAAAAAGAGTTATTTTAGTTAGTACGGCAACTAACTTTAGTTTTAGGAGAGAAACAACTAGAGATATTTGGCCCAACGCGAAAGCTCAGCCTTTTCCGAAGACGGAGAAGCCTTGTGATAGAAACAAAAAGTTTCGCTTGGTTCCAAACCCCAATACGTTAGATAGTCGTGCTCCTCAACTCATAAGACGAGGAAAAGAGAGAACGAAAGATAGAAAGAAGAAAGAAAGCAAACTAAAAAGAACTATCTTGGAAGCCCGCTCCAGAGAAACTAAGTGTATCACGCCAACAGCAGAAATACACGAAGAAGCAAGTGGAGACTCTCAAGTCAAACCGACACAGTTGGAGTCCTCCACAAAGGACAACAAAGTGTGCGTCAACCTGAAACAACAAGGGCAGTCAATGAAAAGGGTCAAGTATAGAGAATACTGTGATATGTACGTTACAAAAAGTGTCAATACGATGACAGAGACACTTTTGAGTGAATTAATGCGCTTTCAAGAGAGAGTACGAAAGACGAAACCTGCAAAGGCGAAAGCAAAAAGAAGATTAGTTATTGGTCTCAAAGAGACGACTCAATGCTTGCAGGTGAACAAAATCAAGTGTGTAATAATACCTCCAGATATTGAACCGTGTCCTTTGCAAGGTGGTCTTGACGATCGATTAGCACTCATTCGAGATCTCTGTACAGATAAACAAGTACCCATCATCTACGCTTTAGGCGTACACAAAATACCAAAAGCTTTAGGTCTACCTAGTAGACGACACAAAACTTCAGCTGTTGGTATCTACAGTTACCAAGGAGCATTTGAGCTCTTTAAACAACTCCTTGAAGAAGCAAAAAAAGAACGGGAAAGATGGCGACAAGATCATGAAATTCCGTTGCAGAATGTTGTGAAATCTGATGAAATAGGAGTCAAGGAGGTTAATATACTAAAAGATCAACCATTGCATTCTCATCTGTCAGCAAATGCGGAACCCTTCATTCCTCGCATGTTTCAAGAATTGCGAACAGTTGGATAAAGGCCAATTAGGAGAAGCTGAGGAATAAACGTCTTGACCATAAACAATTCTGTCAGGAAGATTATGGAACTTGTGAAACCAAGCTTGCCAGAACAGCGCCTCTAGATTCCTTGTCCATCTGAGAGTGTCGAAGAGAGGCAATCTATCCCTATTCTCTATTAAATATTTTCGAATGGCAAGACGCTTCTCGTAGTTATAAGCCAAATATATTGCTATATCTTGATATTCATTCATATCTCTTGCGATGAGTTCATCTAACCCTGCAGCATGTAAAACACTAGCAGCTACTCGAGAAGCTAGACGAACAGTTGGTCCCGTTACTACAGGTAAACCAGACCAAAGCGCATCAGTAGCGGTCGTATGGGCATTGCAAACAGGAGTATCTAAAAATATATCAGCTAAACCACATCTTGCTATATGTTCTTCCTTTGGAGCAACATCGGTGAAAATAATTCTGTCTGTAGAGATATGTCTTTTGCTCACTTGAGCTAGAAGACGAGCTTCTGCAGCCGGTGGGAACCGTAATAACCATATTTTGCTACCTGGTACTCTTTTAAGGATATTACACCAAATATTGAGAGTTGAAGGATCTAATTTGTAAAGTTGGTTGAAATTAGCGAATAAAACAGTACAGTCTCCTCCTTCATATACAGATTTTGGAAGACCATAACTTTCCCTTGTCAATATGATCTCTCCAGAAATGCCACTGTTGGACTTTGAGATGATTCTGGGCTCGCGGGGACTGGATTGTTTATGATCAGAAACAAAATAAGTATGTGGATGATACAACATTACTTCCGTATGACATTCTGGAACAAACTCTGGTGGTGATGCTACTATATCACTTATCATATACTCAATATAGGATGCTCCTAGAGAACCTGCAAACCCCATAAATGCAACTTGAACTGGTGCAGGTCTCAAAGCAAATATTTCAGTCTTGGCTCCTTTTGTATAGCCATTTGCATTGATCAATATATGAATTCCATCATTTGCGATGATGGAAGCCGCTTCATGTACTGTCAAATGGGAAATATCACGAAAATGTTCTGCTTCATTCTCAATCTTTTTACGGTAGTGAGATCCGTCACTAGGTGAAAGACTATAACAAAAACATTCAACACTCTTCCCCGACCTGTGGAAGCCATAGATAGACTGTGTAAGATGTCCATATGGATGATTTTGAAAATCGGACGAGACATAACCAACTTTCAAACGACCGCCACCAAAGTAATTCAACTGGGGCTCTATCCATTCAAGTTTAGGCACTTTACAGAATGCGACATTAGCAGCTGCTCGAGCTGCATAAACTGAACCAAGTAGACGGAATTGTTCATTGGTTACTGGGTAAATGAGACAATGAAATGGTTGAACACTTGGTAATGGAAGCTGTAGCAGATTCTGTACAAGTTGCATAGCTAACATATCTATAGTTTCCTTGTTAGAGGCACTAATTACTGAGGACAGTAGTTGTTGTTCTTCACAGCCATATAACAGACCACCTACAATATTATAGACTACTTTGGATGACTGAAAATCATCGCATTCTGGTCTCACTTTTATGTTCATTTTCAAATTCCCATCAAATACATTTCTCAATAATTGTATACAAGTTGTACGATATAACTGTAGGATTCGATCCAGATAACTTCTGATTGTCTTCAATATTTCATTACGATCTGTCCAATCGCAAAGCATGGCCATGGAATGTGCAAGCTGACTAAAAGCATCTTCCAAATGTGGCGCCAAATGGATTGCTGTACGATGGCATTTCACTGACTCTTCCAGACGGCCAAGATCCTTTAAAGTATTCCCCAAATTAGCAAAGTGTTCCGCAGCGTATGGCTGCAAAGAGGCTGCAAGAGAAAATGCTTTCAGTGCTTCATCATTTTGGTTCAACTCTCGGTAAGTCACTCCGAGACCATTTGCTGCTGCTGCCAGATGGGGATCATAAGTCAATGCTGTTAGAAAGTGCAAAACTGCTTCTTTCAAAAGATGCTTCTCTCGACAAATACCACCCAAATTGCAATGAGCTGCAGCAAGTGTTGGACAAACTTGGAGACATTTAGAATAAAGTGCTGCAGCATGATCAAGATCTCCCTTATCTCGATAGATATTTCCCAAGTTATTTAGGGCATGTGGATGTCTCTCATTCCAAGCCAATGCAGCCTCATAACATCTACTTGCTTCCGTTGTTCTCTGTAAGGCCTTCCAAGCATTTCCCATGTTGTTATACGCATCTGCGAAACTAGGTTGTAATTCAGTTGCTAAACAATACTGTTCCACAGCCAACGAATAAAAGCCTAGTTGATAGCATACGGAAGCCAATATTGCTCTGTCATAGGGATTTTGTGGACATGTGTTGATAGCAAGCCTTAGTTCTTCTTCAACTTTGTTCATTGTGGAAGTTGTACCAGCCAGTCTACTAGCAGCTTCCAGATGAGTTTTATAATCTGGAACTCGTGATGTCGAAAGAACAGGTTGCATTTTCCAGTTTCCAGCAAAGTATTCTGCGTTCATATCGGCACCGAAATGTAGTTGGGCTTTGTTTGCTAAAATATTAGGTTGATATACAAAACCAAAACTTTGCTTTGTTTCATTCCAAATAAAGCTCGAATAAGGATGAGGAGCTTTTACTGCAGTCAAGTTAGGAAGCGAAGAGGATTGCCCAAAGGGACTGTGCCAAGTATCCACATATGTCATACTGTTTATACTAGGCAAGATACAAGCGTTCCAACCAACAGAAAGCATAGAGTCGTACAATTTAGGTTCACTCCATCTTTGCGACGTCCAACTGCTGTTTTGCCTTACAACCCTGTTTGTCCTGTTCAAAGTAGAGGGTTCTTGAGGATGAAAAAAGTCTGATCTTCTAGTTGGCAGGTTATTAGAGAGTTTCTGGTTTATATTCTTTCTTGAATCTTCATTGTATAGTGCTGTTACTGGAATAGGGTTGGTTCCATATCTACAACTTTCCCTTGTGTTGTAAAGGGCTGTGTTGTGTGAGAGCAACGCCATGAAAAGAACGACTTTTGTATAACAGCAATTGTGTTCGTCGCTCGTAATATACAAAAGTTGAATAAAGTAAAAATAATTTTTCCAGTTTGTGGTAACTCTATCTCCTACTCGTTGGAAAAATGGCCGAGTAGAATAGGCAATCGGACAATGTTGTCGAAAAATGGTTTATTGTCTCCATTGTTTTTCAACAACAAAAGAAACACATCATCACTTATGAGCAAACACTTTTCATTTGTCTCCTCGTAAAATGACGCATTTGAAACGTTCATTATTCTATTTCCTCTTTGATGAAATTCTAAACATTTCTATTTCTAATACGACTAGAAATCTTTCAAGATGACGACTACAAGAATATCACTGCAACAGTCCTCCTTTAGATACTGGAATACAAGTGTCACATCTTATTCCATCAGTTGCAAACTTATCCATCCGTTTCCTTTGGGAAGATTGTCACCGGCCATTATCACAACTTTTACCAATTTTCTTAGACATGGTGAAAGCCTATTACAAGTTCTCACCTTATTCATTATGGGGTGTTGTTGCCAGTAGAAGAGTTCCTTCTGTAACTATAGATAAAGAAATGGCTTCTCGGTTCTTTCAGGTGAATTCTGTAGTGGTTGCCACAGCAGCAGTGAACCTGATTAACTTGTGGAACATCAGGAAAGTAAGCAAAACCCGAACGACCTCAGTGTTGAGTTAACTTAGTGATTAGATTGAGAAAGTTGCCCAGTTAGGTAATCTACTCGACGAGGAAATTTCCTCTTTACACTATGCCATCGGCAGTAGTTGGATTCTTGCAGGATACAACAACGGTAGAATCCGGGTTTTCAGTCTCGAAACCCGAAAACTTGAAGTTTTGATCCACTCTCATACTTCTCCAACTACGACTATTGTGGTTGATGAGTCTGGATTCCAACTCGCTTCAGGTTCAGGTGCTGGAGACATAGTGCTTTGGGACTTGAGTGCAGAAAAGGGAATTTGTCGTTTGAGAGGCCATACTAATGAAGTTACAAAATTAAAGTTTTGTTACTTTCATAGCAAACAATATCTGGTTAGTATTTCCAAGGATTCCTTATTAAAGATATGGGACCTTGTTGGATATTCTTGTGTGCAGACAGTAGTGGTAAGTTTGTTTGCCATTCTCGAAACACTTATTCTGAAACAATATTTGAAAGAGTACTCGAGGTGAATTGTGGGATTTTTGTATAATCCCAAAGTTGAATATACTTGTTATTGCTGCATCACAACCTGAACTAGAAGTATTTGGTATTCTCAAACCAGAAACGCGTTCTTTGTTTACAAGACAAGAAAATGATCTCGAAGAAGAAAGTCATTTCATCGTCACTTTGGGAAATATTTCACTCAAGTCTTCCAAATGCACAGCGTTATGTGTTGATGAAGCGGGTTGTCATTTGATTGTTTATGGGAATGACAAAAGTTTACAAGCGTTTCAACTGAGGAATTGGGAACATGCAATAAGGCATTTGAAGCGTAGAAGAAAGAGGCATCCGGAAACATCTTCTGGAACGCTTGATTTAGTTGAACATACCGCGTTGTCAACTTTGCAGGCAGTTGACTTTCTTATTTACCGGCAGACATTGCAAGTTCCTCACCGCATTCGATCCATCCATTTGCTTCATTCAATATCCGAACAACAGAAGCATTCGGAAGGGTTCCATCAATCCATTGTCATGCAATTTGCCGATAATGGATTGAGTTTGTATGACCTATTGTATGAAAAAGAGTCAGATGAAGTTTTTACATTACGGCAAGTTGCCAATTTAGATATTCACGGTCATCGCGGGGATGTACGTAGTCTAACGTTCTCTCGACAACAAAATTACTTGTTATCCGTTGCCTCTTCTTGTACTGGAAAAATATGGCAAGTATCCAACAATCTTTGTTTAAGAACTCTATCGTTAAGTGGCTACGGAACTTGTTGCCTCTTTGTTTGTAATGATATTTTTACTGTAATTGGAACCAAAAATGGTACTTTGGAGATTCATTGCACTTTAACTGGAGACTCCGTACTGCAACTAGCTGATCATGAAGGTCCTATTTGGAGCGTATGTGAATCGTCCGATGAAAAATACTTGTTTACTGGAGGCAGTGACAAGAAGATACACATTTATGAAATGGTCATCTGCAGCACAACATCAGGTACCATTCCAACTATCCAATTGGAACCTATTCGAACATTGGAAATGTCTGATGAGGTGTTGTGTTTAAAAACTACACCAGATGGAAAGCTTTTGATAGTAGCCTTGTTAGATTGTACAGTTCGTTCATTTTATTTGGATTCTCTTCGTTTCTACCTTAGTTTTTATGGTCATAAGATGCCAGTGCTTTCAATGGATGTAACGAGTGATTCCTATTTGTTGATAACTGGTTCTGCAGACAAGTCAATCAAAATTTGGGGTTTAGATTTTGGAGACCTGCACAAGAGTTTGTTGGGACATGAAAACGCTGTAATGAACATTACTTGTCAACCAAATACTCATTATTTCTTCAGTGCTTCACGTGATGGCTTGATCAAGTATTGGGATGCGGATGTATTTCAATTGTTGATGAATTTGAAAGGTCACTCTGGAGAAGGTACGTAATTTTTGTGCTCAAGAAAACATCTCTTTTTACTTTGGATAAGTTTGGACTCTTGCGATATCTTCCAATGGAGAAATATTGGCTAGTGCTGGACACGATAAAAGTATTCGACAATGGAGAAGGACCAATGAACAGTTGTTTCTTGAAGAAGAAGAAGAAGCAAGGATGGATGAAGCATTGGCGAATTCTGTTATCCAGGAGAGACGTCGAAGTGTCTCAAACTTGGAGGCTTCCGTGCATCACATAACTTTAGGAATGGAGTCCATTCCAGAAGTAGTCAGTGCTACGACATTAAACCATATGGATGTTGTAGAGAATTGTGAGAAAATTTTGGAAACTTTGCAACTCGTTCAAAAAGAATGTGAAAGAGAACAAGAAGAACCTGAAGAAGCTCCAGATATTCAGCTATTGGGACTGAGTCGTCATATGTATCTGTTAAGAACGCTATCCAAAATAAGGATAACTGATTTGGAATCTGTACTCATGTTGCTTCCTTATTACGCAGCTGAACAGCTTTTAAGTTTTTGTTCAGAGTTGTTACGTTTACCGTGCAGTAGACTCTATGCCGACTTGTTATGTAGGGTTATTTTATTTTTGACGCAGTCACATCGTTCCGTTATGATACATGGAATAGATCGAGGACAAATGGAATATCTTACACAAGGCATCCATCAACTGCTTAGTCGGAGTAAAAAGAAAGTTGGCTTCAATATCGCTGCACTCAAAATGATCTTGAAAGACGAAGCAGTGCCAAGAACAGTTACAATGGAGAATGACGAAAAAACATTTTTTTATGATAATCAGACAAATAAGAAACGACGAAGATCCAAATCAAAAAGAGGAGAAAATCTATCAAGTCATTCCACTCTCTAAACTTTATCTGCGATATCTTTCAACGGTTCGATATCCTTATCCGAACATAATCCAAATTCCTGTAAGACTATATGAGACAAGTTGAGAGGACATAATATCGAGAGGAAAGATACCTGTACAAAACACAAAAACTGAAAGAAACATGTATTCAGATGAGATTCTGCACCACGTTCCAGAATAACATCCCAATGAGAATAATACATATGGCCATAAATTCGTATGAGTCTTCTCGCAATTGTCTTGGCAGTTGCACTAAAAGAACAAAAATTATGAGCAAGAGATTGGTCAAAGTTCCAACAAAGATACCGAAACTCTGGTGATTTGACTGCTGCACATTCTGTGCTAGTTAACTGATCAACTGCAAGAAGTTTTTCTGCCCACTACACAATGTCAAGTAACCCTCGAGAAAGAATGGGACACTCACATCCAAAAACAAAGATATATATTGAGGCGCCGATACTTTGGTTGCCTTTTTATGTTGGTCGTTATCTTGCCATAGATATTCATACTTTGAGCCAGCATTCATAACAGGACAACTGAAACAAAGCTTCTAACTATGTTCTCTCTCTCAACAGTAACATATCAATTACCTTTCATCCGTACAATCTCCATACAAACAATTTTGTAATAAACTGACGTGGTACAAGCAATCCAACAAGCCAATATATATCCAATCTTCTTCGGGATAACCTTCAGGTAGTTGAATGGCTTTCCGCACGTCAACTAAAACTGTCAATATCTTCACCTTTTGGAAAGCGAGACAACCTACTGTCTACAAGTTTGCGCTTCAACTCTGAAGGGGGAATCTTCTTCAAGTCTTGAAACTTTTTAGACACATCAAAGTGCTTTTTAGGTTTGACGGTTTTGTTCTTTTCAAAAAAGGATAACATGGACCTCGAAACAAATGAATAAAGGAACGTGTCCCAGTTCAATGGAAAACGTCAGCAAATTGCTTGCTCAAACTTTGTGAGAATCGCGCTCTCATAATTTATTTTCATAGAGACTCAATAAAAGTGTCTGGATAATAAACCATCATAAAGTATATAATAAGAATCAGCTCAAGCGACGATATATCAGTTTCGATCCAGCAACCGGAAACGAGCTACTCTACCCCAATTTCTCAAAGAAGATAACCACAACATTGCCGTATCACGTGTAGGTTCATTCCTGGTGTTCTGATCTTCTATAACGACTTCAACGGTATGATTGTCAGAATCTTCGTCGTTATGTATTGACGATGCCACATTTAAATGAATGTCAGAACGAGCTCTTGGATCTGCACTATCCAATGTAATCTCCTCCAACTCATTTCCAACTGGATGATTCTCATACTGTACATCTCTGTCTCTATAGGAAGAGGCACCAGCATTTGTATGGCTAGTATTATTCCACCAGGCAAACGAGGCATCACCTGCATCTCCATCATGATTATCACTCTGTGGCTCATACAATCCTTCTTCAGATAAAGATGCATCTGGAAATACATTTTGTTTGCAGATTGGACACAATGGACTACTTTCCAACCACTTCCAAATACAGGCTCCTTGAGAAAAGTTAAATATAATACCATACTGAAGGAAATAAAAACATACGGTGAAACAAGTGATTACAAGGAAGCTCATTGATATTTTCCCCTTCTGAAAAAAGGATCCAAGCATATCTAAGAAAGTAATATACATTCAGTTAAGCATTATGCCATTATAGAAAAAGACTCACCGCACAAACATCTGGTTCTACTGAGTCACGTGGCATTGAATAATGCTTTACAGGAATACCACGAAGACGTCTTCTACGCAAATATCGACCATGAATATCACGACACCATGCAAACAACACTTGAAAGAGTCTGACAAGCATAATAAGAGAAGAAGCTGTCATAACTCCAACTAGTGACAGATCAGTTCAAGAAACCCAATTGGTTAGGAAAGACTCACTTAAACCAGATTTGAACAAATCTATGACAGAATCAAACATGCCACCACTCACTAAATACAACACATTAACACCCAAAGACAACATAAATAAAAAGAAAACTTACAATTTCCATCTAAAAAGACATCGGCAGTTGCATTGAGAACAATTTGAACATAGTCTCCATTTGTGTTCGCCTTTTGAATAAACGTTGCTAAACCCAACTCTGTCCAGGCACATGGAATATTTATCTAAGCTACATAGTTAGAAACTACAACTTCACAATGCTGGGAACGTACGCTGTGTCTTGTGCCATATATCCCGGCAGATGAGCTCATAATGTACAGCTTATCTTCTTCGTCAAAGACTAACATGCCAGCACCATTCCGATTTTGAACTTCAAAGGCAAGCTAAATCAGTTTTAGCAACTTTGAAGCCATGTGAGAAACATACGAACCTCCGTAAACGAACAAGTTGAGTAGTTTGCGGTTGCCTTTGAAACGTCGAATAGAACAAAATTTCCACCAAAATCATAGTCTTCGAAAGGGGCGCAGGGGTTTTTGTCGTAGTACGTGATATTTCCAACAAAAGAATACCCTTTGAAACCCAAACCTCTTGTTGCTCCAAAAACTGCCATAATATGCCTATAAACCACGGCAGAACCATCTGGTCCCAGAGGATGTAAAACAACTAAAGCGTTACCCTTTCCCACAAACTCGAATAACATAACGCATACGAATAGAACAAGTAACCACTTTTGTCGATTATCCTCTCTCGAACGGAAGTTCAAGCAATTATTCATAAGTTGTTTTCTGAAAGTTTTCAAAAGAACTGCCTTTCAAGTAGAGCACTCAAGTATTAAATAAGAACAGAAGAGTAGGTAAAATAAAACACTTCAAACCGAAATAGAAAAGTATAGCTCTTTTTCCTTTTCACAAATAGCCAATTTTTCTGATGCCTGAGCTGAATTCAACACTGCGCCAATTTCTTCCAGAGCGTCTTCGAAATTGGAGGCGAGACGGGATATGTCCACTTCATTTTCATATTGAAAATAGACTTTCTTAGAATCAACAAGCAACTCTTTTCATTTTATGGATATTTACAAATTGTGGACTTTAATACTCTCTTTAGTAAACAAGGAGGAAACTGTCATTTAGATTGTCAAACTTAACGACTCAGAATGAATATGATTTCTTGCCAAAAGGAAATAAACGGAAAGATTCACTTGGAGTGTGCTCTTCACGTGACTACAGTCTCCACATTCCCAAAAGACAAACTCACTTTAACAGAACGTGATATGTCACCGTTGTGTTTTTTGAAAACTTATCTTGTTTTTACTATAGGACAAAGAAAGACTGCCTTTCGAAAATGTTTTCTTCACGTGCAGAAAAGAAAAAAGAAGTTTGGAAGCATCCATAACTATCATAAAGATAGAACCAAATACTATTTTTCTTGTCCTTTTCGGAATGTAACGCAAATGAAACTGAAATCAAGAGGTTTTTTTATCTTCATCAGTCTACCTGTGTATAACTCAAATCTTAATAGGATTGTTTGAACAGAAAAGGACTCTCATTTCTGTCTTAGCGTGCTTCCTTACCGGTATCTATTCTGCTCCTTTCTCTTTACTGTTGTTTGGTATTCCTGCTACAACAGTTGGTGCCCCTACAAACCTCGTTGGACTGTTTTCTGTTATCATTTCCGCTTTTATTGAGTTACTTTTTGGTAGAAATTGGACAGGTACTGATAACTTTTTTCAAGAGTATTTGGTTGAGTTGTTTGTGGAAAACAAGGGACACAAATTTTTGTATATTTCTGTTTTATTTGTTGTGTGCTATGGGATGGGTATGATGATATCAAACCCGACAGTACAAAGGAAAGTATAGAACCTATGATGGGTATTGAACGAGCAAGTGAATCTGAAGAAAACACAGACAACGAAGAAATACTAGAAACACTGTCATCCTTGCACTCGTGGGATGAAAAATTTCTGAAGACTATGCAAAGTGAAGGAAACGGAGAGTCAATCGACATTTCGAAAGGAGATGATAAAGGAGGTTGATATTATAGTTTTTATTTTGACAATGATATTGAAAGTTTTCAGCGAGATATATCGTTAATGGAACACCAATTGTTATACTTGATGACATAACTGTGAAATGTACCATAATTGAATTCTAATAGGATTCTTGTAACTGTATTTAGTAGTTGTGTGGATCACTTCCAATTTTAATCTCTTTCAAATTGGATTCTCCTCGTCAGAAAGAATCTTAAAGTTAGTTTTTCATTCCAGAGACTTTTTGGAAAGTGGGTTTGAGGTGTGGACAGTTTTGGGAAATACTAAACAACGAACTCGACGTATGAGAAGAAGAGCTGCCTCAGTCCTTACTTATTTAAAATCAGCCGTCCCAAAGTTTCACTCCAAATATGGAGCCTTGGTTGCCTATGCACTCAAGTCTTTGATAGCCGCGTTATATTACATTTTAGTTTCAGTTAGCCTCACCGTTTTCAATAAGTCTATTTTTCAAAATTATGACTTTCAAGAAACTACCATACTGGTTAGCAGTCAGCTATCCATTACTATTCTTCTTCTTTTTATCCTTCAAAAGATGGAATTCATTTCGACCAATGGTTTTCAGTGGGACTTGTTTGTTGCCTGTTTGCCATTAGCTTTGTCTTACTATTTGATGTTGGTTACAAGTATGGTCGGATTGAGAGACACAAATCTGGTGATATACAATACCTTGAGAAGAACTACTGTATTCTTTGTTCTCATTTTAGAAAAGGTTATCCTGGGAAAGAAAGCTTCTTGGGAAGTTGTAGCTAGTGTTATAGTGATGTTGTCTGGCACTATGGTGGCTGCTATTTTTGATATGTCTTTTTCCATTTATGGCTATTTTATGGTTTTTTCGGCAAACCTGACAACGGCAGTCTATTTGGTACTCATTCGATATACCCGAGATCAGACAAAATTAGATAACTTTGGTATTCTGTATTATTGTTCACTCTCATGTCTACCTCTGTTCTTATTGACAGGTATATTGGATGGAAGTTTGAGAAGACTATTTATGCATGCTCCCCGCTATGAGTTTTCATTTTGGCTATTTTTTATTTTAGCTTGCTCATTTGGATTTGTAATCAATCACTCTATTTACTACAATACCACGACAAACTCTGCCTTGACTCAAAATATTTCAGCTCAAGTGAAAGATTTGGCGTTGCTTGTTTCTAGTTATTATTTCTTTCATCCTCAAAAGTCATCAACTTGGGGTCATATTGGAGTCGCCACTAGTTTTGTTGGAGGCCTCTTATACGTCTTAGCCAAAGTCATGGAAATGAAAAGAACACTGGAAGAATTACCTAATAAATAAGAAGATACTCATATTGTATATCAGTATATCCATATGTATATTTATATTTATATATGGATAAATAGATAAGGATAACGACGAGTATTGTAGGAAATTCCAATCTGCTCATTTTTTACTTATCTTTACAGCTAAATGACAGCACCTATTTCAATACCTAAACCAAGAAAAGTAAAGATATCTCTGATTGCGTAAATGTTTGCCTCTTGTCCCAAAACACACGCAAGTTTCGAACCTAAAAGTGGACAAACATGGACAACATCACTACTCAGAAACCGACCCAACACCAAAATTTCTCTTTACAAAATATGGTCTTCTTCAGTTTGCAGTTGCTTCGAAGTCTTTCCTGAATAAAGCACATGCTTACATGTGGCATACACGGTGAAGCAGATTGCAGCAGCAGGCTTTATCAAATTGACTTGGAAACTCTTGAAACTAATACAATTCCTACTTACCATATGAAATAAGATACGAGGTCGTATGCCGTGCAAAAACCCTCGAATTCCTTCTTCATAATAAATACTTTTCATCGCAGAAGTCATGTTTTTGTATCTTCTAGCTCCTCTCTACATCCATTTCTTTCAATCAATGTTCCTAAAATGATCAAAATCTCATAAATCCTACTCACCTCGCCTTGAGTCTGCAGTCTTGTACGAACCACATCGAACGGATTGGTAACTGCACTGGCACATGCACCTGCCATGGCACCTGCCAAGAGCTGACTTGTTACTGATAGCTCATCTGAAGCAATATTTCTCCATTTATGAATAACTTTTTTACAGCTTTCATAAACTGTGAAATGTATAGCTGTAAAAGGAACATTCATAATTAACGTCGTTTTGTAACCTTTGTTTCATATAAGTATCGCCATAAGTCGAAGATAAAACAAATTTAAAACGCACCAACAAAAAATGCAGAGGTCCCATGTTGCCTATACACCGTAGAAATACAGTGAAAAATATTCGAATAACAACTCGACTTTAACTGCATTCGTTGCTTCACCACATCAAAAGGCGCCATCATTCCATCTGCTACAATCGTAGCCAAACCTCCTGCAGCAGAAGTAGCGAGAGGATGGTGTTGACTGTTTCTAACTCAACGGCTCAACGCTAACTTTCCACACAAATAAAACGAATACATACTTGTTTCCACCAAAAGCTTCTTTTGCCGCTTCATATGTTGCAAAGTAAACGGCGTGTGCAGGACCAGCGCTTATTAACACCGCACTTACTCCTCTCCACAAGCGTGAAACACCTTCATGTAAGATAATGGAATGAACTGCCCTGAAAATGGATTGTTTCATATCCAAGGCAGACATATATGACTGCATTCGAGTTTTGATAGTATCAACTGGATACATGACGCTATGCTCTGCCATTCCTGCCGCAGCTCCAGCAGTCATATGTTCCCAAGCCGTCAAATCTTCGTCGTCTTCAGGTTCCAGAGCACTAGTTTCACGACGTCCTAAAAAACTTTACAGTTTACCTCTCCCAAGTTTTCAAATAAATGGTTTGCTCACTTTTTGAGACATTTTGGTCATTTTCGTACGCTGTCATGAAAAGCAAAGGAGAAAATTCTTCTAGTCGTGTAAACACTGACAAAAATCAATTCGTTTGTAAAACGTTGGAATAGCTATGTCTTGGTCAGAGAATCATTCCACTGATCAACAAAACTCTACAAACAACAACAACCCTTTAAGAGAAGGAACAAAAGTTGGTAATAGATGTAGTGATACTACGTCAGTTTCTGTTGTATCTAGGCCTAGTAAGCGGTCTACTCATTTGGCTAACAGAATTCCTGACGATATCCTCCTCAATCCTCAGTTGAACCAAGATATGCAGCTGCTTCCCCGCAACTATAACTTTGAAATACACAAAACAATATGGAGAATAAGACGTCAAAATGCCAAGAAAGTTGCTCTGCAAATGCCAGAAGGGCTTACCCTGTTTGCAACGGTCATTGCGAACATCTTAAGAAAATATGCCACAGTTCAACCTGTAATCTTAGGAGATGTAACTTATGGAGCGTGTTGTGTGGATGATTATACTGCAGTTATGTTAGGTTGTGATTTTCTGATACACTATGGGCATAGTTGTTTGATTCCTGTACAGGATTGCAAAATTCCTATCATGTATGTCTTCGTGAGTATACGGTTTCAAGTAGACCATCTTGTAGCTTGTTTGTTGAAGGAATTTTCACGAGACACTAAAATTGCACTCGTTGGTACTGTTCAATTCGTGTCAAGTCTTCCTGAAGCACGTGAAAAGTTGGAAGCTCAAGGTTTTCAAAATTTGTGTATTCCTCAGCGCAAGCCCTTGTCTCCAGGAGAAATACTGGGGTGTACTTCTCCTCATTTATCGGATATTGATGCCTTAGTATACGTAGCAGACGGTCGGTTTCATTTGGAGTCAATCATGATTTCCAATCCATCTGTTCCTGCGTATCGTCATGATCCATATTCGAAGATTCTCACCAGAGAGAGATATGATCATGAGAGAATGAAACAAGTTCGAGAGCAATCCATTGAGCAAGCGAGATATGCACAACGTTGGGGAGTTATTCTTGGAACATTGGGAAGACAGGGTTCTCTTAAAATATTGAGGCGACTTACTGATGCTCTCAAGGATGAAGGAAAGAAGTATACTGTAGTTTTGATCAGTGAACTGAGTCCTCATAGGTTATCTTTATTTTATGATTCTATTGATGTTTGGGTCCAAATAGCCTGTCCTCGATTATCGATTGACTGGGGTCACGAATACCAAAAGCCATTATTGACTTGTTACGAAGCCTTTGTTGCATTAGGAAAGTATCGTTGGCAATCGATATATCCAATGGATTATTATGCCAAAGATGGGAAGGAGTGGTCCAATTATTATGATGATTAACGCAGATATTCTTCAAGATTCTTTCAGTTGTTGACTCCAAAAGGAATAATGAAATGCATCTAATTCACTTTGTAACTGACTTCACAAGAGCCAAATGAGGAATAGAATCTTGAAGGTTTCATCCCTATTTACTTACTTACAAATGACTTGAGCTTCAGATACTTCACCTCTCGTCCTAAGAATATTGAACCAAGTAATCCATACCAATCTATTATGTTTTTGTTCTTCAAGTAAGTGTTGAACTGATTGTGTTATCGAGGGAAAGAGATGCCATTCTTCCATAAGAAGTAAACAAAAATGAGCATCAAACACTAGCAGCTATCGACTTACCATCATTGACAACTTTCCATAAATAGTACCAAGCACTTTCATTCATAAAAGATCTCTGCAACATCTCCCATGCATAAGAAGCTTCCGATTGTCGAAGTTCCAAAGAATTGACAGTTGTCCTCATATTCGAAAATAACGTAAAGTATCGATAATTCCACGCAGAATTATTGCGAAAGTCCATTTCCAAGAACTTTTTGGAAAAAGCTTCCTCATCCTAACTTGTTATTCAATAAACATTCACAAACATATCACTTTCACATACCAACACTTGAAAATGATCGACGACCCATTGTCGATGAGACCAAGCATGATAATTTTTGGCATCTTCGAGTAGAGTGATTTCAGTAAACTGCAGTTCTTGCAGTGGATTTTCCAAAAACGTACAAAGAAACCTTCTATGGAACCATATCTAACAGTGGAGAACAAATAAAAAGTTCAGTCTCCCGTTTCACAAAAAAAGGAAACTTACTTGGTAGTTTTTGGGGTTCTGCAAACATAATTCGTTGCATATCTCCAATTCCTGTTGAAATAACGAACACTGCTGAAGACTTTTTAATATTTGACGTCGAAAGTCCCAGCAACTGTAGTCTGCAGGATTGTTATAAATAGCTGCAAGAGATACTTTCAAAGCCCTTTCACTGTACTCTTTTCGTTTCAATAATATTCTGAAAAGTGCAGATATCCATAAAAAATCAATTTCGTACTTTATCGGTGCTGACCTTTCGGGTTCTAGTATTCATCCAAGTTTTGTGAAAGAATTCAAAAAAGAAGATATGAACTTACTTATATATTCCTCTATATCTTGTATGACATCTTGACATAATTCTAACAACGCTTTAGTGTCTGTTCTCAAGTCCAAGTCTTGAAAGTGGGATTGCGACATGCAACGACACTCGAATCCAAAATGACGACGATGGAAGAAGTTGTCATACAAGAGTTGGAGAAAAACTCGAGCATACCAGATACCGGTATATTTGCAAGGGAAAGAGGATTGGATCATTCGGTTCTCGTAGATAGTGTTCTGAAAAGTTTGATTGGACGTGAAATAGTGGAAGCAAAACCTATATCTCATGAATACTGGATTGTGACAGAGGAAGGACAAGAATATGCTTCAAGAGGTTCTCCAGAGTTGCAAACTTTTCAGTCAATCTGTCCTACACACGGTACTACAGTAGAAGAAATACAAAACAAGCTTGGAACAATTGGGAAACTGGGTATACAACAGTGCCTAAAGAGAGGTTGGTTGAAGTTGGATAAGGAAACCAAAAAATTATTCCCCCAAGTAACTCAAGTAATGGACGAAACTGCTGTAAGTACATGGGATATTCGTTCCTTGTTTTGAATCTATCTCTTATGATTGATTAGGAAAAACTTAGGCAGTTGGCTCTGAATCCTCAAGCAACAGACTTGAGTTTACAGGACGTAAAGGAACTCAAGTCCAGAAAGTTAGTCCAATCAAAGACACTTAAGACTTTTTGTGTACAAAAAGGTCGACGATTCTCTCAGTTTCATGAGCAAGTGGCTACGGATCTATCAAAGGAGTATCTTATCTCTTCATTCCTTTTAGCTTTGTGTTTTAAAGGACGTAAATAGGATGATCGAATCGGGGAGTTGGAGAAGTGCTTCCTTCAAGGAATATAATTTCGAAGCTAGTGGAAAGGCATTGACTGGAGGCTTCTTACATCCACTTATGAAAGTCCGGGAACAAATACGTTACATCTTCTTAGGAATGGGCTTTGAAGAGATGCCAACCAATCAATATGTTGAAAGCAGTTTTTGGAATTTTGATGCTCTTTTTCAACCTCAACAACATCCTGCGAGGGATGCACATGATACTTTCTTTTTATCGGATCCTGCTTTCTCCAAACCATGCAAGGATCGAGAATATGTCCATCGTGTTTGCAATGTTCATCAACAAGGTAAATATTTTCTTCAAACTATGCAGTAATGGAAATAAGCAGAGATAGGTGCCTATGGCTCGCTGGGTTATCGTTATCCTTGGTCAGAAATGGAGTCTCAAAAGAATATTTTACGAACACATACCACTGCAATATCGAGTAAAATGTTATATCATTTGGCACAAAAGGAAGATTTTGTTCCTAAGAAGTATTTTTCTATTGACCGCGTATTTCGTAATGAAAACTTGGATGCTACTCATCTGGCTGAATTTCATCAAATAGAAGGACTAATTGCTGATCGCAATTTGACCATTGGAGACTTGAAAGGAGTTATTCATTATTTCTTTTCGCAGTAAGTATTTGTTGGAAGTAATGAAGTCTTTTCAGTATTCATTGACAACCATATAGATTGGGAATGTCCCAACTCAAGTTCAAACCTACTTATAATCCTTATACGGAGCCTTCGATGGAAATATTTGCCTTTCATCAGGGACTAGGAAAGTGGGTTGAAGTAGGTAATTCTGGTGTTTTCCGACCAGAAATGTTATTGCCTATGAAGTTGCCTGAAGATGTTACTATAATAGCTTGGGGTCTCTCATTGGAACGTCCTACAATGATACTTTATGGAGTACGAAATATTCGAGAATTGTTTGGTCACAAAGTGGATATAGAAGCCATTCAAAATTATCCTTTATGCCGTTTGGGAATAGAATGAAACAAAAATTATCCTACAAAAGTATATTTCTATAATGAAGAAGCACAGTGATGGGGATCTACTAGATTGGCCAACTGTTGCAAACGTATGGCTTCTTCTGCAACTGCCAAGTTATCATTTTCATAGAAGTTTAATATGTTCTTTTCTTGTTCTTTTTGTTTGTAACGATAATTCACCGTGATACCCAAACTTTGTCGCAATCTTCTTCTCGATAAATCTGCCATAAAGTTGATACGATATAATTCCGCTCCATTACTAAAATGCATTCTCGCAACGGAATCCAAACAACGCATTCTTCTTCCTTTGGCATTCAGAAGGAAATAACTTACAAGTTTCATGAGAGTCTCCTTTCCTCTTATAAGTCTTTGTTCTAACTGAGCTATTTGTTTTACATGATGGGGATCTTGTGTTGAACTTTTCAGCCAATTCAAAATATCTTCTACAACAGCTGCGTCTCGACTAGTTAATACGAGCGTGTCCCATTCATCTCCTTCAATCACTTTGGAATAAAGCTTCATTTGATGGAAAAGCCAAGGTACAAAATATGGAATAGGAGATAATGTATAAATATCACCCAAATATTTGGAATTTTCTCTCAACTCTGTAGTAATAATATGATTGATAAATTGTTGTTCCATGCCTAGTCCTCCTATAAATGAACGAACTCGAATATGATTAATAACGGCAATAGAATGTTGTGCTCTCTTATCCACTGAAGCTATACTTGTCTTTAAAATACTTTCATCGTTGATTGGAATGCTACTGGCAAAATGAAAATGTAGAGTCCCTAGTGAATAAGAAGGAATCAACTTGTGTTTTAGATTATAAAATCGATAGCCTCTGTACAGACGATCCACCAAGTCGTGCATAGTACGACGAATACCCCATTCCTCACGCCAATCATTCAAAGTAAACATCAAAGAACGACCGTTCGACTCCAGAGAACCAGATTCAAAGACAAGCAAATCTGATTGAAGCATTTGTTCACAAATTTGATTGACATGATATCTCAACTGACGTCCGCTGCAGCCTTGTAGACTTATGGCATTCCTATTCAAAGATAACGTTCCTCTTAAAAATAAAAGGGCCATGAATCCTTCATTCGAATTGAGTATCCTCCAAAGCACTTTAAATACAGGGGAAGTCATCATTTCTCTAGCAACAAGTAACGGATCTGAATTCATATCCAAAGCACTGTGCAGTGAATATTCTCCTGCTTCTGTTTGCTCTTCTAGCAAAGAAATATCCAAATCTTGAAAACATTTAGTTGATTCTGAAAAGAAAGAAGCTTCTTGAGTCCACTGACTAACACGTTTCAACCTTTCCAACACTTCCAATTCTGACAAGGTAAAGTCCTGCATAAAATTCTGAACAAGTCTTGCTCTTGGTTCCAAAAGTAACTTGTTCATATGATGAGCAAGAAGATTGGCAACATGCTGACAAAATATTTCCTGATATTTCCTCGTCGAGGAAACCCAAGGACTTATATCGACCTGCTCGCTTGCAAACATTGCCCTTACTTGCGATATGAGTCTTCTGTCTGACTCTTCTTCATCTTTTTGCTTAAAATTGGAAACCTTGACTTTACTATAGTCATTTGTTGACTTGCTAGTTTCGACTTTTAGAGTGGCGCGCTTCATCAACGACTGTACGTATTTCGTGGCCAACTCACTGGGCAACATTCTCTCTTGACTCGAACAAGAGTCTTTTGCCACGACAGAAAAACGATCGAAAACAATCTTACGACTTTGCTTCTCGACATACTTTGTTCGTGCTAGCGAAACTAAAGAGTCAGTAAAGGATCTCAGGCGCATAACTACAACTAAAACGTTATTCCACTATCAATCCCAGACTCTCAACTCAAGACTTGACTAACAGTTAGTACAAAAAGGAAGGTTGGCTAGTGTGGCAATAGACTAACATGGAGTCGTCTCTTGACTAAATGGTACAAATAGAAGCTAAGGCAATCAATTAATCAATTGTACCAGAATACTCTCAATGCAATGGAAATGCAACAGTGACGAACCGATGTGAAGACGAAAATGTTTTCTTTCGTGAGATATCTTTTCACATATTGTAGATCTGTTCCACAAAACTTTTTGGAAACTACTTTGAATCTCGCAAGGAAGCCTATCCCTGTATCTAAAAGGGTGCCTCAGTCAAAGAACTGTTTTGCAAAAGAAACTCAAAGCCATATCTGAAATATTTCACTAGTAACTATATGAAGAATATTAAAGTTTTTAATTTGAAGCTTTCTTGAGAGAGGTAAGTAATATTGGGCTTTATTCGTAAATTCGTTGACGTAGAAGCCATTTAATTATAGATATGTAAAAGATTCAGATGAGATATCAAACTGTTGTATGTGGGCAACCTTTTCAGAGTTCTCAAGCAGTAGGGAGAATATATTTATTAGTATTATCTGAAGGAAGAAGACTCTGTTATCATATCATTTGCTCTTGTGGTGTCCCTGTACTTTGTAGCGTATAGACATGTTTCCACTATTATTTCCCATTTTTATATGTGATGTTCTTATATAATACGAATCCTTTCTTAGGAATATATATATATATATATATATATATATTGATATGTTTGCTTGTGTGTATTGAATTTTATTTTCAAGTCTAGTCACCACTTGAATGGCTCTCAAGTGATATTTTAAGCGGATGAATCTAATGTAGAAAGGGATAGAAGGGTTAATGTTTCTCTATCGGTAAAACTCCGTCGGCTAGTAGCTTGTTCGCCCATGCTAGAAAACCAGTCCATTGTAAAAGCAAGACAAAGAAGGAATGCACCATCTGAGCAGCCATAGACTTGAAACTATTCTGTGCATTTGGTTTTCAAGACAGCAAGACGTCTTTTGGATTTTTATCTAGATTTTTGATCACTTGTTATTCGAATATGGAACAGCACGAGAGTGATGTGGAGTTCGCAAAGAATGAAAATTATGTCAATGTGGAAGACTTGAAAGAGATATCACACACACCAAGGAAGAAAACCTTTAGACATCTTTTTGGAGACCCTATTCCTCTTGGTCTTGCTGCTTTTGCAGGCCCTACTCTCGTCTTGAACCTTATTTTAACCGGAGCACTACCTTCAGAAATCAGTAATATGATTATTGGACCTGCTTTCTTTTACGGAGGACTTGGTCAAGCTATAGCTAGTATATGGTGTCTTATTACAGGCAATTCCTATGGTGCTATTAATTTCGCTACATATAGTTCGCTTTGGTTGTCTTTGGCTTCCTTGGACGAACTCCAAGCAGAAGATATTTTGAAGTTTGGTAGTGACGAAGGAAAGGTTAATGGCATATTTCTTGTGCAATATGCAGTAATGACCTTTATTCTGATGGTTGGCGCAATGAGTATCAATTTGGTATTTGTTGTTACCAAGTTAGCTCTCTTCTTAAGTATTTGCTTATTATCTGCGGAAAACTTTCGTGGAGACTCAACTGTTCCTGCTGGAGTATTTGGATGCATTGCTGGTATTCTTGCTTGGTACTCTTGTTCTGCATTCGTCATCAACAATTCATTTCAGTGTTCGGTGCTTCCAATATTTCCACTAGGAAGGGAGTGGATGCAGAAGCTAACCCAGTATTTACCATGGTCATCACAACAATGGCCTCCTCCTTTATAGGAACAATCATTAAGATGGAATTATTTGTTTGAATTGTTTTGATAGATTGTCTTTGTTCTGGAGAGAATTAAATGACTCATTGCATTTCATATTCTATCACTTTTATATCATGACTCTGCATTAAGTTGTTGAATGGTGACATGAAGAACTCAAGCCCATTTCAATTCGTTTACACATTTGAAATTGCGGGAGAGGATGTCTAACCTTTTGACGACTAGTCAAAGTCTTCTCTATTTCAACAAGGAAATAAGTGTAACCATTCAAGGAAAGAATAAGAGAAATAGGAATTGAGAGCAGTTTCACACTGTTCTTTCAATAACCCTAATTACCCGCTTGACGTTGTGAGGACGGAACCCACTGGCCGCGAGTCTTGAGTTCTGACCCCTTCGTCGAGTACTCTTATCCTTTCTTGTCTTTCCGTGGGTTTCCAGGAAAAAGAAACCGGATATTTTATCCTTTGAACACGATCCTTCTCCCTTTTTCTTGAGTTTGGATATTCTTATTTCCTTGCCTTCCCTTGCGTAACTTAGCCGCTGTCTTTCATCTCATAGGTACCAAGGCACTGGTAGGTATACGTATTTGGAAAGGGAAATAGTCGTAGGCGTCTCAAGTCGTCGCTCCTAACCCAGCTTCATTTTTGCAAGTGCAACTTTGCAGAGTATGTTCTGTTAAAGTGGAGACTGTAAAGTCTCAACTTGCCTCTAGTGTGGTGGGTTTGACTTGAGAAGCTTGAAACTGAACAGATTATTTATTTGAAGAGCTATAAATTGTATAAAGATTTTTCAAATTGAATTGGAAATTGAGGCATATGTCATATCACACCTTTCGGGTATTCTGTTTCACCTGTTTGCATAGACACTATGTCGTTCATACAAAACCTTTTGATGTCTATGTCATAGCAAAACGTTTTTCCAAAGCTTCTCTTCAGTTTTCGTCAAGTCGTTCTTTGTCGTTGGGTATACCTCGTCGAAAGTTCTCTTTGCAGCACTCCAAGCATTTACCGTTTATTCAAACTCTCGAAGCAAGTCAAACGAGAGAAAAGAGTGGTAGACATTCCGAAAAGAAAAAAACTGAAAGGAAAAAAGCGAAGTCGTCACCCACCAAGGTACGTGTTGATTTGCTTTCAAGCTGACTACGTTTTATGCGCCAACTAGGAAAAGAAAAAAGAGTCGGTGGGACTAGTGATAGTTGAATCGCCTGCAAAGGCAAAGACTATTCAAAAGTTTCTACCGGAGAGATACATTGTGGACTCTTGTATGGGTCATATTAGAAACTTACCAGAGTCAGCAAAGGAAATACCTGATGAACTTAAGAAACTTCCTTGGGCTCGCTTAGGGGTGAACGTGGAAAATAATTTTGAACCTATATACACAATTTCAAAAGATAAAAGTAAAGTTGTCGATCACTTGAAGGAATTGGTTAACTCTTGTGACGAGTTGATACTTGCGACTGATGAAGACCGCGAAGGAGAAGCGATTGCATGGCATCTCGTTCAAGTATTGCAACCGAAAGTACCTTACAAACGAGCTGTGTTCCATGAAATAACCAAAGAGGCGATAATTGAATCTTTTGAGAACTTACGCGATGTGCATATGAATCTCGTTCACGCTCAGGAAGCGAGACGTATTCTCGATCGCCTGGTTGGGTTTACTCTATCTCCTATTTTATGGAAAAAAATTGCTCCAAGACTTTCGGCTGGTAGAGTTCAAAGTGTTGCATTAGCTATGATTGTTCAAAGAGAACTGGAACGAATAACATTTCGTCAAAGTTCTTTCTATAATATTGTAGCAAAACTTGCGCTGTCTCCACAGTATGAAATCAATGAAATGAAAGAAGGGTTAACGGCATGGCTGTTGGCGTTCAATGGCAAGCGGCTTGCAACTGGAAAAGACTTCGATCCTACCACTGGAGATCTGAAGAAGGAAAGCATAGAAGAAGGTATCATTCATATGGACCTGCAATTTGCTGAGAATCTTTTAGAAAGAATGATGGAAAGCGGTGTAACTTGGAAAGTAAAATCTGTTGAAAAACGGAAACTCAGTCGAAAAGCCCCTGTACCCTTCATTACATCCACACTTCAACAAGAATCTAGTCGTCGTCTTGGTTTTACAGCAGGAGAGACCATGCGTTTGGCACAAGATTTGTATGAACAAGGATTCATTACCTACATGAGAACGGATAGTCCAACTCTTTCTAATCAAGCCAAAATTGCTGCACAAAAATGTATCGTAGAACAGTTTGGTAGAGATTTTCTTCAAGATGCTGCATCGAGCAACAACTCGCCAAAGGTATCGAAGTTAGCCCAGGAAGCACATGAAGCAATCAGACCCGCGGGAACCAGTTTTCTTTCTCCCGTCCAAGTGGTCAATCAAGTAAGCCCTAAGCATCAGAAGCTTTATGAACTTATCTACCGTCGTACATTGGCATCTCAAATGAAGAATGCAGAATTTTTTGTAACAAGTGTGAATATCGATTCTATTTTAGAAGATGGAAGTATTGCAACTTTTCATACTTCCGGTAGAACCCTCGTATTTGAAGGTTATTTGAAAGCATTTAATGAAGTTTATGGAATAGAGGAAAATTTTGATGACTTGGACGATAGTCCTTTGTCTATGCATAATAAGAATCTACCAGCGTTACATGAAGGACAGGAATTGTATTCGTTTCACTTGGAACCTATTATGCACTCCACGAAACCGCCACCACGATATACGGAAGCTGCATTGATTAAAGCATTAGAAGCAGAAGGAGTTGGACGACCAAGTACATATGCATCTATTCTGGAAACTTTGGTAGAAAGGAAATATGTTCATCGCGAAAGAAGTAAGGGAAAGTCACGTACTAGTCTCGTTCCATGTCTTTCTGCAGTTTCTGTAGTCAACCTATTGAATAAGCACTTTCCTGAAGTGACGGATCCTCAATTCACTGCTTCGATGGAGGAGGCATTGGATAATATAGCTAATGGAAAAGCAGATCATATTGAATATTTGCGCTCCTACTTTTTGGGAGAATATGGTCTTCAAGAAAAGGCCAAAGAAAAAGAGAAGAATATTGATAGTCAGGAGGTCCGTATACTTAGTCTTCCCATCCGACATGAAAATGCAAATGAAAGTGTCCAAGTAAAGGTGGGTCCCTATGGTCCGTATATAGAATTGATAGGAAATTCAACAAAGAAACTAAATATTTTGAATGAAATGTCTCCGGAAGAGTTATGCTCCAAAACCATCCAAGAACTTGTCGAAGAAAGAAAAGGAAAATTTCTCGGTTATGACCCTGAAAGTGGTCATGCACTTTTCTTAAAGAAAGGCCGGTTTGGTTGGTTTCTGCAGTTGGTTGAGGATAACTTATCACCAGAGAGTGAGGGGGAGTTGGAAATGGAGGAAGAAGCTCAAAAGAGACGAGTAATAAAAAATGTTCGTTTGCCTGCTAATGTAAATGTTGAGTCGTTAGATTTGGCGAATGGCTTGAAATGGTTATCATTACCAAGAGTTCTTGGGATAGACCCTCACACGGGTAAAGAAGTTGTTGCCAGTGTTGGTCCTTTTGGTCCTTATGTTGGATGTGATGGGAAATATATTAGTTTGAAGTCAGGTATGGCATCCGTATTTGAGATTGACTTGAAGACTGCTGTAGAATTGATATCAAATCCCGTAACATATCAGAATCGAAAGAAAGGCAATGGTTCTAAACGACAATATTAAATATGAAATATTTCCATCAAAAAAAAGAGACCAAGTAGTTGTAGGAAAAACAAAGCTCTGATGGCCACATCTTTTGGGTTCTAGTCGTACATAATGTTCACAATGCAAATACAATCGGATAATTCTCAAGTCTTCAGAAACAACTTACATTTTTTATGAGATATAAAGGGAATTGGACTTTTCATATGGAAAGGTAGTCAGTCCGACAAATAACAAGTCAAATTGATGATGATTGATTGAAGACCACGACAGAAGACGATGGCTCCCGTGAAAGAGATTCGAGGTCCCTACTTGGTAAGAAAGAAAATATTTTTGAAAACTTCGTTTCTTATTTGAAAAGGTTGGGGCCATAATAGGTGGAGCTTTGTTATTTGTGGTTCCTGCTGCTGTCGTACCCATATTTTCTCGTCGAAATAAGAGAAATTGGCAACAGTACAGACAAGAAAGACTGGAAGAAGAAAGGTGAAGGAATTATTCTCTCAATGAATCGCTCTGACCACAAGTCTATAGAACTCGTCGACTCGAAGGGGAGAAAAATATATCAGGTACCGGACAAGAAAATACCATTGAGTAGATAAGTTCAGGATAGATAATACTAGTTGCAAGAATAGGAAGTTGGATAAATGTTTTAGATATCAAGTAAATTTCTCGTTTCTTTGTAAGTTTCAGCTCCGTTAAGAAATTGCCTAAGCATTTTGTACTTTCATAATTGTAACAGCAGGAGACGGCTGTGAGCTATTCATGGAGCATTCCTTCATATCTGAAGATGGAAGACAAGTATTTGTCTTGACGTCGGACACTCTATCCGTTGAAAAAGTAACTGAGTCTGTGTCTGCGTCGGAATCGGTTAGAGCAGCGTTGATGATTCGTTGAAAGTGAATGAACTTTTCTTTCAGGGCGCCATCGCCTCTTTTTGTGGTATCACCCGAAAATACAACCATGGAAAGGAAGTAAAGTTTCTAGAATATGAGTCATATTTTGCAATGGCTCTTTCTGAGTTGAGAAAGCTTGCTGAAGAGGTACTTGGACCGTGCCATTTGTACTATGCAACTGAATTATGCAGATACGCTCTCACTGGAAAGTTGAAGGGATCTCGATATGGCATCGGCTTGGAAGAGTAGGTGTTGGAGAAATAAGTGTGGTAATAGCAGTTTCCTCTGTCCATAGGAAAGAAGCTTTGGGTAAGGAAAGTTTCTTTGTCTCTTCACTCGTTGTGTTCACTGTTTTATTTAAGAAGCTTGCCATTTTGCCATAGACCAGTTGAAAGCAAGAGTTCCCATATGGAAAAAAGAATATTTTGTGAATAGTGAACCTGAATGGCGCCAAAACTCAGAGTTTCAAAGTTGCCGTACTTTTGCAGAATAGAGTTGGACTTTTTCTCAGAAATTACTTTTTATGCTTGAAATAACTTGTCCCGCTAGGGAAGCTACTGCAGAGTCAGTGGCTTTGGGAAGATAGTTGTAATTTCCGTTCGCGGCATTTGCGATCTCTTTTGCGATACCTGTTGACACAAATTTGTTCTCTGTATCAATACAAAGCAATTTGACTTTTGCTAGTGCTGCTATTTTCCTAGCCATATCTAAGACTTCTTGTTTCAATTCAGCTTTGCTCTTTTTGGTATCAGGGGCTTCTCCTAAGCTTTGCGAAAGTGAAATATTTGCTCTACCATCGCTAATGAGTACAATGATTGCTTGTCCCACGTCTCCACTACTAAGAGCCTGAATTCCCACTTTTGAAGCGAGAAACAATCCATGCGTTAGAGGAGAACCTCCACCACAAGGCATGGTCTCCATCCTCCTTTTGGCCATGGCCACTGAACGAGTGGGTGGAAGAAGTACCTGTGCATTCTCACCTTGAAAAGAAATAAGAGAAATCTTGTCACGAGACTCATATGCAGATGATAAAAGCCGTATTGCTGCCCCTTTTGCAGCATTCATTCGGTTCAAAGCCATCGAACCCGAGGCATCAACTAGGAAAATAACCAAAGTTCCAGCCTTCTTAGACATCTTCTTAATGCGAATATCCTGATTTCTGATATACACACGACGGTCGTTGGATGACGTGATATCCATGTAACGTTCCCTTCTTATCTTCTGAAGAGGAGCTGCTGCTCGTAAAGTAGCGTCTAATGCTATTCTCCAAGTATCGCCACGAGGCAATACAGGCTTTATATAACGACCTCTGTCGAATGAATATATTTTACCCCGCTTCCCACTACGACCGCTGTTTTGTTTTGAGGCAAACTGGAGTAAATTGGGATCCACAATACCTCCTTCAGGATCAAATAAAAACTCTTCTGGAACCTGAAAATTGGTTTCTTCTTGTTCTTTAGTCTCCGTTTCTTCTTCTTCTTCTTCTTCATTGTCTGAAGAGGAAGGGGGCGGAGGTGGTGCAGACTTGGGTTCTGGAGCTGACTGCTGTTCATTATTCAGAAGAGACATTGCTCGTGGAACAAGAACAAGTTTCACCGCTGTTCGAAGATCCTCTTCCGATACATAGTCTCGGTTATCCAAGGCGGCAGAGGCCTTTGCAGCTTCTACTGCGAACACTTCACCGCGATGACCAATACATTGACCTCGAGACGCTTCTGTACACAAGTATTCTATTTGTTCTTTCGTAACAACAACATCATTCAAAAACTCTCTGGA
Organism: Galdieria sulphuraria; assembly: GCF_000341285.1. Classification (NCBI taxonomy): domain Eukaryota; phylum Rhodophyta; class Bangiophyceae; order Galdieriales; family Galdieriaceae; genus Galdieria; species Galdieria sulphuraria. Next base: position 228,636 of record NW_005178467.1, read on the forward strand.
AAAAATGATCCTCGATGCCATCTCTTGTGTTTCTTCATTGAATTGGCTAATCAACTCTTGTCGCTGATCAGCAAACATGTTACTCATATTCACTGCCTCTATACGTTGATCTTGTGTGAGTGGTTCATTGTCAACTGAAAGAGAAATAGCAAATCTATCCAAAACATGGGGTCTTATTTCTCCCTCTTCGACATTGTATGTGGCAATAAACAAAGGCTCACATGGATAAGTCACAGAGAATCCTTCACGTTCTACAACGACCTGTCCATCTGCCAATACACCAAGAAGAATATTGACTATCGAGTCGTCCAACAGATTGAGTTCATCCACGTAAAGCACACTTCTGTTGGCCTTTGCCAGAATACCTGGTTGAAAAACAGGTTCACCTCGACTTAAAGACTCTTCAATATCTACAGAACCCAACAATCTATCTTCTGTTACGTTAAGAGGAATTTGAACAAAATATGGTTTCATAACAACGACGTCATCCGAATTACTCTGTGGAGCTTGATTGCAAAAAGAACCTTTCTGCACTTCAATAGGCGGCAGAAGTGCGTGTATCGCTCGTGCCATAATAGACTTTCCTGTTCCCCTTCTTCCTGACAAAATGATGCCTCTCAAGTTCTTATTGACAGCTGCAAGTAACAAAGCAACTTTCACTGCATCTTGACCGACAACTGCCGCAAGAGGAAAGTCATCAACTCTTGTGTCCTCTAAAACCTTCGGAGTTTTGGCTTTTTCTGAAAAGCCTCTTTCTGAAGGCATCGCAGCTAGACAATGAGTCGTTGTAAGTAACTGTTTCCAGATAGAATTCAAAGAAACTTTGCACTTCCGAGGCAACCACGAGCATTTGGCTAGCTGTTTTGTTCTATTAAAACTACATATACACTTCTGGCAGTTGTATTTTAGACAAGTGGAATCAGCGTAAAAGGCAATCACTCTATTTCCCTTACGTTTCATTGCCAATCCAAAAAAAAATATTTTGATAGACAGCATTTGGAAAATATTTAAAAGGTGGAAATGAAACCATCTTATTTTAGACTATTGATCATATGCACCGAACACAACTACACTATTGTGACCGCCAAACCCAAAAGAGTTGCTCATAGCTACTCGAACTCTATGTTCTTTGGCAACATTTGGAACAACGTCCATATCTACTTCAGGATCCAATTTTTCAACGTTCAAAGTTGGATGGAGCTTTCCAGTTTGTATTGCTTTAACAGTTGCAATTGCTTCAAGTGCGCCTGCCGCACCTAAACCATGGCCTATTAAAGACTTTGTAGAATTCAATTTTACTCGGTCCTTGTAATCTTTAAAAATAGACTATAGAAAACATATTGATATATAAGAAATTAATGATGCAAAATATAAACTTACTCGAATAGCCCGAAACTCAGCAATATCTCCTAATGGAGTGGACGTTGCATGGGCATTGATATAGTCTACATCTGCAATATTTATACCCGAATCTTGCACAGCCAATTCCATGCACTTTATCACGCCGTGTCCTTCAGGGTGAGGCTCTGTGATATGATAAGCATCACAAGTATGAGCACCTCCAAGATATTCACAAAGAATAGGAGCTTCTCGCCTGAGAGCATGTTCTAAACTCTCTAAAACTAAAACACCGCAACCTTCTCCCATTACAAAACCATCTCTTTCGGTATCCCAAGGTCTGCATGCTTTCGTGGGGTCTTCATTTCGTTTCGATAATGCTCTACAAGCAATAAAACCAGTAAGACCAATCTGAACAATTCAAGTCCACAAAATAGAATAGCAAAACAAATAATCAAAACTTACGGGAGTCAATGCAGCTTCAGAACCTCCAGTTACAATCATTTCAGCTTCGCCTCGTTGAATATGCATTGCTGCATTGTTTATCGCATGATTGGACGTCGCACAAGCACTTGAGATGGAATAGTTGGGACCCATAAATCCGGTCTCAATTGCAACCATTGCAGAACCCAAGTTACATATTGAATTAGGAATAAAAAATGGTGATATTCTATCGAATTCGTCTGCCAAAAGTTTCCCAACTCCATCTGTAAAAGATATCAAACCTCCCATTCCACTTCCAATGATAACACCGCAACGTTCTTTTCGAAGCTTTGAAAAAGATTCAGAACCTATAGCAACACCTGCATGATCCAACGCCAACTTAGAAGCCGCCACAGAATAGCAAATAACTGGATCCATTCTCCTTGCTAACTTTGGGGACAAGTATTTATTGGCTTGAAAGTTTTCAGGTGTTATTTCGCCTCCTATTTTTGTTGAATATTCATCAACTGGAAACTTCTCAATCCGCTTTATCCCACTTTTTCCGGCAAGCAGGTTATCATAGAAGAGATCTACATCCGTTCCAAAACAGGAAACTACACCCATTCCTGTCACTACAACCCTCTTCCTGGGACCATCCTTTCCGTTATCTCTATAGTATGTCTGCATCTTCAAGCCGGCAAAGTTCTTTCGACATCTCAAGTTCCCTATTCGTAGTCCATACTTTCTTTGTAAAGTTCTTGACTGTTTAGAAAAAGTAACCTGGATTTGAAAAGCTGCAAGATAATTGGTTTTCCAAGTACAACTACTGTCGATCATCTATTCCTCAAAGTTTTTAACGAACCAAAAAAGTAGAAATAACGAGTGGCAACACACTTCTAAGACGACTAGGTACGACGGCCTTCCCGCTCAAAATAACGTATACCACTAAAAATTGTTGATAATGAATTGAAATCGGCCCATTTCAAAAGCTTAAGATATCCAATGAAGAAAGAGCAACGAAAAAGTTGCAATAAGTATACAAAATATCCAGTAAAAATTCCACGACGAGCTTTTCTTGGATAACCGTTTCAGTTCCTTATTACCTTTTTGAACATTTTCCAGGCTTTGTATGGCATCATGATATAAGGACTCAATCTCCTCCGCTTGTTCCGATAACTTCATAGATAAAACCTGATTAAGTGAAGCTATCTCAACAGCTTGTCTCTCTACGCTTTTCACTTGCTCTAACGTTTCCATAAGTTCTAGTAGCATAGTTTGATTCTCTCCTTCCCATAAAAGTTGCTTTTGTCCTTGACTTTTTAGACCTTGTGGAAGCTCGTCCATCTTGTTTCGGGAGTTTGAATTCTCAATGGCCTTCCTTGATAACGGTCTTTCTGTATTATTACTTGTATTCGTCTTCTGAGTTATACGAGGGTCTACGGAGGCTGTAATACTCACTACTCTTTGAGTACGTAAAGCGGAAAAATCTTCTTCTACGGTCCGAAGTAGCTCCATCAACGAGGAAATAACACCAAGCCTATATGCACGCAAGCAAGACTCCTTTGCTTCCTTTGGATGATCATCCGTAGTGACTAGATTCTTCAGTTGCATCAAAAGTGAAAAACTTTCCTTCAGGTTCTTCGAAACATATGCTTCAAAAGAGTCTCTTTCCTTTTCAGACATGACCAAGTTTCCCGTAGTGAACATAAGATACTTTCGTCGTTTGGAGGAAATATATTCTTTTGTTGAGTTTATCTTTTGGTGTGTTTCCAACGCCAAAGCAACAAACTCACTACAATTAGGCTTCCTTCGTTCCCAACTAGGGAAGTTTTCACCGTAACCAAGTGTTTGTAAAACATTTCTAAACTCTGGAGTACGGTCCATAGGCAAGAATGCCACATTAATATTCTGAATACAACAACAGGGTTGCCATTATCAACATCATAACATCAAACGATAACCAAATTTATTATTCAATCATGTTTCTGTATGAAATGTTAACATGTTATACTTTTTTCAACCGTCTTTTTCGTCTTCCTCTTCATCATCGCTACGAATGTCTCCACCATCCTGCCTTAGTGCCTCCGTCGAAGCTGATAACGAACGATACACCATTTTCAGAATAAGTGAAAACCAAAAACAGTGCAAAAGTTGTAAAACTATGAGCGCAATTAAACATAAGAAATAATGTAACAAATAAAACTGCCAATGAGCAGCCCAATAGTTAAAGGAAGGCTAAGTTCAGTTCTTTAGTATTTCAACTTCAAGACGAAAAGCAAACAAAAGCGCATACCTTTTCCAGTACCATACGCAACGAGTCCACAGCCACTGACCAAACGATTCTGGGATAAATGACCAGCCTTTACTTTTCGTTAAGCTACCAATAAACTCATTGAAATAACTTTTGTTACCTTGTCAAATAAAAAACAATCGCAAAGAATGAAAATACGTAGATATCCGCATTCCACCTTACATAATACAACACTTTCGCCAGATATAAAAGAATGTCACTCGCATCATGTATACAAAGAATGTAAAGTCCGATTCGGACATATCCAAATATATAGCTTATCAATACTAAAAATACAGTACTACCATGGTGTATTACAAACTCCAGAAAGTCAGAGCGCCTCGTGTCAAAAGAGAGAAACAACAAAGCGCCACAGTAATAACCTGCTTCCATAAGATAATAACTCCTAAACAGAGTACTCATAGGAGCCGGAAATGGAGTCCAAAACTCTCTGATAATGGTATCTCGAGGGTCTATTGTCCAGTTTTCTTGGGTGATAACTACAACGCCATACCAGAACGAGAATATATAAAACACGGTATAGAAAATGTTTTCGCAAATTTTTCGTCTTCGACTGGGTGCGAACTTTGAGAACCACAGTGGAAGCAACTTGTTCTGTAACACGAATCGGAGGGCTGCTGCCATAACGGTAATACACAATACAATGAAGAAATCCTTTGATCGAAGAAAAGGATTGAGCGTGTGGACAGGTCTCTCCTCTTTCAAAACCTGCTCTTGTTTTATAATATTGATAATTTCTCTTAAACCATCAAAAACTTTGTGGTACTTGAGCGCCATATCAACTCAACAATTGTTGCTTCCGTAGGCAAAATGAATCCGTTCGAAATTAAATTATCGATGAAATCTCGGCCGTAAAGTTCTTCAAGTTGGTATGTTTATGAATCCACCATGGTTTTGAAAACATGAAATACTTCAAGATCTAGAAACCTTTTTCTATCGTTATTTATGTTTGAAGATAATAAACTTCAACTCTTATTGACCGCAAAAGACATTTGGGAACTTTCAATGACAAAGAGAACTTACGCTTCCCATTAACAAAAACCAAAACTAAGTATTTCAAGCACGTTCTCAGATTTCTACTTTAATAGATACAAATCCTATCCTATCAATATAACGAATCCTCATGTACTCTCCATATTGTTTCTCCTAACAACGAAGCAACATTCACAATGCGCAACTGGGGGAATCTCTTCTCCTTCGGCACTTGAATAGTATTTGTGACTATGACTTCCTCAAACACACCACTGGAAAGTCGCTCAATTGCAGCTCCAGAAAAAACAGCATGAGTAGCGACAGCAAAAACTCTCTTTGCTCCATTCTCCCTCAAGCTTTTGGCAGCTTCCGCTATTGTTCCTCCAGTATCGATCATATCGTCCACTAAAACTGCTGTTCGACCCCTTACATCTCCTATAAGATTAAGAACCTTTGCGATATTATGTTGTTCTCTTCTTTTATCAATTATTGCCAGAGGTGCATCGTTTAGTTGTTTTGCAAAAGCACGAGCTCTAGCGACTCCACCGACGTCTGGAGCAACAACGACCATATCACTAGGACAATTCTTCAAAAGATACTCAACAAGACAAGGAGAGGCGAATATGTGATCCAAGGGAATATCAAAGAAACCACAAGTTTGTGGAGAGTGAATATCCATAACTATAACTCGATCGGCCCCAGCTTCACAAATCATATTTGCCACCAACTTGGACGCCAAAGCTTCTCTTCTCTTCGTATCTGGATCTACAAGTCGGTCTGCTCTTGCATAGCCATAGTAGGGTAAAACTGCAGTCACTTGTGAAGCATGTGCTCTACGACAGGCGTCAATCATCAAGAGTAGTTCTATTAAGTGATCATTTGCTGGATAACTGAAGCAAGCCAAGTAAATAAAGGCTTAAACATATTTTAGAAGTGGAACATACCACGTGGACTGTAACAAGAATACTGAGCAACCACGAACTGATTCTTCCAAACGAACATAGATTTCACCGTCAGAAAAGCGCTTTCTCATAATAGGGCTTAGTTCTGGTTTGCCCAAATACTTGGCAACTTCGCTTGCTAATTCAGTGTTTGAAGAACCTGAATAAATACGTATTTTATGACTACCGAAACTCAGACCACCATAGTGTTTTTCTTCTGTGGACAAGTCTGAAAGAGCAGATGTTTCTATAGATTCTGGTACAGTTACTGGACTGTAGGTTGACGTTAATGGTGACAAGGTTTCTTTTCTTACGTCAGAATGATGTTTATCATTTTCCACACAAGACAACGGCCAAACTCTACGATATGCACGACGAAGACGAAACCAAGAAGTAGATGAAGGAAAAGAAGACGAGAGATTTTGCATTCGCTCCAGGCACTTCCCTTGTTTCAGTGGTACACAACAATGTATATAGCAACAAACGACTCTTTTATGCTTGGTATATTTCATCAGTACGTGGCTTCCCACAACAACTTGTGACAATCCGTTGTGTACCAAAATCGACAATTCTTTGGGAAGTAGAACTGTTTGTTGTTGACCATGTTACAAGTATCAGACGATACAGAAACGCAACATATTGCAGATGAATCATTTGAGGCATATAGAAACAGTGAACTTGATAAAGCCATAGATATTGTACGAAAATTGGAGTCGTCAGACCCCATCAGGGTAGGAAAACAGTTTTCATAGTCGACTTTTATTGAGAAAACTTCCAGACAAAACTGAACTATTCCGTGTGTTTGTACTATAAGGAGCTCTGTAAAGATCCTTTCGTTGTATTAAATACTGTGGCTGCTTTAAACGGAAAAAAGGAAATGACGGACATGTCTCTTCGAAGCACGGAGTTATCTCCTTGGTTTTCCGAGAATCCTCCGTTTGAACTTGCTTATGCTGTATTCAATGAAGCAGTTATATCATATCAGGTATGCAGTGAGTTTTTCTGTTTGGTAAGTTTCATATTCCATTTTAGCTCCACTTCTGGAAGCGGTCTTGTGAACTCCTGGAAACCTTGTATAGTCATATAGGAGCCTTTGACGACGCATTGGTATTTAGAGTTTGGTTGCTCCTGTTTGATGTAAGTGTAAAACTCATGTTCTTGTCGAAACAGCTCAAGGGTTTAATTTAGGTTTATATGCGACTTGGTTGCAGTGACAAGGCGGCCATCGTGTTTGGTTTCTTAGAAAGAACTTTTCCTAGTATATCTGACCCTGAAGATGGAAAGGATGATAACTTGGAGGTTGATGGAAGTCCGAACCTTATTGTGAAGAGCTTATTTTCAGCTTATCCCAGTTTCCTTGTTAACAGAGATAAGGAAGATTTACAGCTCCTCTTATCTTATTATCGTGCTCGACTCTACTTGAATCTACGCTCTTATAAGCTTTTTAAGAAGGAAATCAAAAGCTTGATCAGTAGCTGCGAGGCTTCGGAGAAATCACTTGTCCCTCCTTTGCTGTTGAAGGTTCGTTATGAGATGCAACGAGGGAATCCTCGGAAAGCGCTGAAACTTGCGTCGAGTATCCCAGACAATGATTTGGAATATTTTCCAAGTATGAAATGTATTTTGTTAAATAATATTGGCTGTATCCATATCAAACTCGGCAGACAAAATTTGGCAATCTCTTACCTTTCTTTGGCAGAGAAGCAGTTAGACAGTACCGTTTATGAGGATAATAAGGATAAAAAGGAAATCCGGTCAGTACCGCACCTTTCGCTGAACTACTCGGATATTATTGCGTATAATATGGGATTAAGTTTTCTAGTTCTTGGAGAATATGAACATGCCGCACATGCTTTTTGGAAATGTGCAGAAACATTTATGACAAACGCGAGATTATGGGTGAGGCTAGCAGAATGTTGTGTCGGTTTTGATGCACAAATGGAATGCGAAAAGGAGTCAAAGCAAGTTAATGATTTGGTAGAGCAAGTAGTTGGAAAAGGATCCCGGAGAAGAATTGTCATACATTCTCCTTGTACGAGGAACAAAGAGGTCGTCGATGAGGACTATAAAAACGGTTCGCAGCGTCCATTGCTGTCTTTACAATATGGTGCCGAATGTGCACGAACAGCACTTTACTTACTGAATAAGAAACAAGCAAGGCCTAATGTAACAACATCAACCTTATCTGTTGGCGAACAACATGAAAGCCCCGCAGAACATGGGATTTCCTCATCCAATACCGCAACTATAGCATCGGGAAGATCCAAACAGACTTTAGTAACTTTTGAAAATGATGTAGAAGAGCATTCAATCGAACAAGGAATCGAGTCTTCGAGAAGATCGAACGATAATGGATCAGAAAGATTGATAGACTGGCAAATAGAAAAAGACAATACCAAGGCAATGCATGAAACAAATAGTAGTACTACAGAAACGACATCTCAACCAACAGCGAGCAAAGTTATTAGCGGAACTTGTAGTAATCATGATGATGAAGACCTTTTGATTCGAGAATCTGCTTTGGCACTTTTATGTTATTGTTGTCTGTCGACTTGCCCTGAAGAGGCTTTACGAACAGCGAAGGAATTGATGCAAATGAGTCATGTTTCTCCTGAAATTTTATTCTTAGCACACCTTTATGGAGTGGAAGCATTATGTGCTTTAGGACGACCGGATGAAGCTCTAGAAATGTTAAGTCCTCAGATTCTTGAAATAATAGAAAAATGTTCCAACTTGAATTCTGCTTTGGGTGAGGTCAACATTCATTCGTGGAGTCATTCTGGAACAGAAATGTCAACTGGGACAAATTCAGCTAGTGCTTCTTCTTGGAACTCCAATTCCGATGCAATAAGACCCAATGTAGAAAGCAATCCATCAAGTTTCACGGACTCTTCTTCTAACCATATTTTTCATGGTGTTAGTCTTCCAAACTATCCTTCCTCAATATCAAGAGGCGGTATTATCTCACGGGGAGCAATAGGAATAACAGGAACTGCAGCGTTTTATGTAAATCTATCGTCCGTATGTGTTTTGAAGAACAAATTGGGCGAGGCTGCAGCAGCTATAACTCGAGCGCTTTCCTTAATGCCACGTTCTAGTGCAGCTCTGTTAATGTCTACTTATATTAAGATTAGAGAAGGCGACTTGGAAGGTGCAAAAGATATTCTTAAGTGTCATCGAGTGACTTCTGGTTTTCAAAGTCTTCAAGCGTAAAAATAAAACAAATCCATATTACTCTTTATCACACAAACATGGGAACTCAAGGAAACCATCTTCAAGATGGACAGCTTCGTAAATCATGCACTATGAATGGCATGCGATTTTACCTTTATCCTTTGATGAGAAATAAAAGTAACATAACTTCTCCACAACAATTCAGCATAAAGGATTTGGAACATGCCACTAGGAATAGTATGCTTGTTATTCATTTCTTTCATGGAGTCAAATAAGTTTCTTGGAGAAATACAGCCATGATCCAAATAAGGCTTCAACCGAAAGATAAATGCACCATCACTTTCCTTGCAACTATTCTTTTGATGAGTTTCTAACAAAGACCAAGCTGTAGACTCTGCTATGGAGAAGCCATAAGTTCCAACACTATTATCCAAAAGTCTTGGGATGTCTTCAGGAACATGCGGCAACTTATTCGGTACACTGAGTGGCTGTGAAACTTTCACGTTCTTTGCCTCTTGTGAAAACTTCCTAAAACCCATATCCGAAATTTCCAAGTTGGCAAACTGGTCGGGACTGACAAGAGTGTTGCTCCAGAAACCTTCTACTTGAATACCCTTGCTTTCCAAATCAGTGATCATTTCAGTTTGAAGTTGAATCTGGTCGGGTAGTTCGGCGTGATTGTAGTAGATTGCTTCTATTCCATATTTATGGCACACTTCCAATACCGACTCTGTAGAAAACTTGGGCAGGACGCAAAGATCAGAGCCACGTCTTTGCAACTCTGTCTTCAATTCAACGACAGCACTTCTTGGCATTTCTTGATGCAACGCTACTAGAGGCAGTACTAAACCTCCTGGGACAGATCCATTCTGCACTGCCTTAATCAAAGCCTCGTTGTCCTGCACTCTTAGGTCAGCAAAAAACCAAACGAGTATTCTTCGAGGAGCTCCTCCAAAGAACCAAGGACGTTTGAAAGCACCTTGAGAAAGCTTTAAAAGAATGAGAGTTCAACTATTTCTCATAAGCAGGAATATTAAAGACCTACCCTATCCGGGACAGGTTGATCCAAGACGTTCGACTCATTCCTACCGTTGTAACGAGAAATACAGCTTACAGTAGTAGATCAGTTTCTCTAGTGTCACTATTGAAAGTCTCAATTCCACTTACTTGCTGCGGAATTCCCCGATAAAAGGTTTGAGAGATGATTTTCGAATAACGAGTCTTTTTAACTGTTGCCCGGAAGATCCACAAACGAACGACTGGGAAGTGACTACAGGTTTTTGTTGTACTCTAAACCAATGTGTACTACTAACAAATGCGTTCATGGTGTTACAAGACGTTGGAAGCTGAAACCACACTAAAAACCCAATCAACAGATAAGAATCGAGCTCCGATCAGCTTGTGATGGACAAGAAACGAGAATTATTCATTCCATTGGAAGCCCGCTCAAAGGAAGCCCGTCATCGCTTCTTCTAATAGTATATTCACAAAAGTGAATACTACTAATGGTTTCGAAGAAAATTGAAAATATTCCAGAAGATGTTCCTCTCAACCAGTTAATATCTCAGAGTAATGGGGTAAGTGTAGTAAATGTGTTCTTCCAGTTGTTAGTAACGATGGAAAAGAACCGAAAGGCTTTTAGTAGAGAGGAGAACGTAGTCACTAATTTGCTTGAACGTGCAGGACGTACAAGGAAAAGCGAAGATGTCGTGCCGACTAAGACAGGGAAAAAAAGAAATGCTACTCAAGAAGGCAAGACCAGGTTCGCTGACCCCCGCGCTGAGGATTCACGTGAAACGACTTTTGACACAGAGTCCGGAAAAACAAAAAAGAACAAACGCATGAAGAAAGAATCCAAGCAGAAAACGGATGAAGAGAGTTTCCTGAGCCTAGAGACCAAGGCAAACGGTAACGACTGTGTCAGTGAAGAAGTTTCCCGTCCCTCCGCAATATTTGATAAGCTGAAGAAGGAAGAATTTATTATTGAAAGAGCTCAACAGAACAATGACAGCGCGAAAGGTACTAAACGTGCAGAGAAAGGTTCTCCAAAGGAAGTTGGAACCTCTGAAGACGAAAGAGAAGCTGAAGAGGAGGAGGAAGAGGAGGAAGAAGAAGATTATCGTTGGTGGGGACGAGACAACCAAGAAGATGAAGATGATACTATAAAATGGACCACCTTGTCTCATAGTGGCGTCCTTTTTCCACCAGAATATGTTCCTCATAACAAGCCTATATTATACAGAGGAAAAGAAATATATTTATCTCCAAAGGCAGAAGAAGTCGCTACATTTTTTGCACAAAAACTTGCCACAGAATATGTAAAGAAACCACAGTTTCGTAAGAATTTTTGGGAAGATTTTCAACAACACTTATCAAATGATGAAAAGAAAAAGTTGAAGAGTTTGGATGAAATTAATTTCACTCCCATATATGAGCATCTTGAAGCCCAAAAGAACGCCAAGAAAGCACTTACATCAGCAGAGAAGAAGGCAATCAGGGAAGAGGAACAAGAGAAGGTGAAGAAGTATACAGTGGCCATTGTCGATGGCAAAGAAGAGAAAGTAGGAAACTTTAGAGTAGAGCCTCCAGGACTCTTTTTGGGAAGAGGTGAACATCCTCTCATGGGCAAAGTAAAGAAACGAATAATGCCTGAAGATATTACCATCAATATTGGAGAAGATGCTCCTGTTCCAGAATGTCCTATCGCTGGTCATCGGTAAGTACTTACATTTCATGCCTTTTTCAGTTTATAACAACGTTGCATACTTTAGGTGGGGCCAAATCATTCATAATAATAAGGTCACGTGGCTAGCTGGCTGGAAAGATAGTATTACCGGGGGCTATAAATATGTATGGCTATCAGCAGGTTCTAGATTTAAAGGACAAAGTGACCAGCAAAAATATGAAAAGGCTAGGAAATTGAAGAATTACATTGATGAGATTCGTAAAGATTACACAAAAGGACTTCAATCGGACAGTTTAGAAGAGCGCCAACGGTCGACTGCACTTTATTTCATTGACCGCTTAGCTTTGAGAGTTGGTAACGAAAAGGATGAAGATGAAGCGGATACGGTTGGTTGTTGCTCGCTTAGGGTTGAACATATCACGTTGCATGATCCAAACGCAGTTGAATTCGACTTTCTTGGTAAGGTAAGTTATGTTGATTGCTTGATGCTTTTCGTTTTGAAATGTAAAATTGTCGAAAGGATTCTATACGTTATATAAATACTGTCACTGTTGATGGTCCTGTTTTTTACAACCTGAAAGAGTTTGTGCGAGGCAAGAAACCTGAAGATGAAATCTTTGATAAGTTAACAGTGCAGGGTTTGAATGATCATCTGAAAACATTGATGCCTGGTCTGTCTGCAAAAGTGTTTCGAACTTATAATGCATCTATTACGCTGGCTCGATTACTTTCTGAGCGCAAGTTTGAGTCAGAAGACTTGAATAACAAGCTTACTTTTTACAATCAAGCGAACAAGGAAGTTGCTATCCTTTGTAATCATCAGCGTACTCTTCCAGTGTCACATGAACAACAGATGAATCGTCTTCAGAGCAAGTTGGATGAGGCTTTAGAGTGGCTTCATGAACTGGAACAAGCTCTGAAGAAAGCAAAACGTGACAAGAAGGATTCAGTTGAGGTTGTTCAGTATGTGAGACCTAAACCGAATTTTCGGAATGATATGACACAAATTGAACGAGAAGCGGAAAGGAAAAGAGTTGCGGAACTTCCACGTGAGTCCAAAGTTCGACAAATGAAGACGTCGAATCTACCTAGTCAAATAGAGAAGGCAGAACAGCGTGTGGAGAAAATTCGATTGGATATGTCAATGAAAGAAGAACTAAAGAATGTCGCTCTTGGTACGAGTAAGATTAATTATCTTGACCCGAGAATCACTGTAGCATGGTGCAAGAAGAATCAAGTTCCCATCGAGAAAATTTTTTCCAAGACGTTATTGACTAAATTCCTTTGGTCCATGGAAAGTAGTGAAGATTTTTGTTTCTGATGTTATTATAATGAGAAATGTTGAAATGTATAAGAATGCAATTTATTAGTATATCTATGTGTGTATATAGAGCTTTTTATTTTTGCACCTCTATACACTCATCTAGTCTTGAACACTATGTACACAGTCTTTATGCCACGTTGGCGATAATGAACAGGCAACTCTGTGCTTCACGTCTGCACCTTTTTGATTTTTCAGGATGGCACTTGTGTAACAGTCTAGATTACAAAATAGCAAATCATTCCACTTAAAGACATTGTTCAGAAACATAAGACTCTTGCTACAGTTGTCACATAGCAAATCTTCGGATGACCTGTTTGAAGTTTCTGAATTATCAGCAATATCCAATGAGCATAAAGAGTCTCTGTCTTCCTCCTTATTATAGTCTTCTTCAATGCTTTCCTTTTCGACGCCAAAAGCATCCATATAACTCAGATTGGCAGAATTGCAATACTTAGCTCGTTCTTGCTCTATTTCTTCCACCATGTTATACAACTTGCTTCTAAAGGAGGCACTGTATGCTTCTTCAAAGAAGCTATTTGTTACGTTGTTCTCAGAGGAACAGGTAAAAGGCCTTCTAGGCTCAGGTACTTGCATACTGCCGCCAACTTGTGTATGACACATTTTCTCAAATCTCAAACTTCCAATCTTCACCATCGTCAATCAATTCTTTCGATTTGGCATGCGTCCCGAGTGCGTGGAACGTGCATTTTGAGTAACGTGGAACGCTCTGCACATGGACGGCCGCTTTTCATAGGGCATCGATTTCACAAGCTCTTTTATAGGACTATTTTTAGGAATACAAGGATATGTTTGAAACTGGTGGAGGAATCGTTGAAATCATAATGACTGCAGTAGTTAAGCCGAAAGTTGGTTGATGTTTCGGTCTTTCAAGCCGTTGCTTTTAAAAGAACCTTGAAAAAAGACTTGCAAACAAAAGGTGCTGGGAGACGACAAACGACTATCGTTGACTTTAAGAAACGCTTTTTATCCAAAATAATTCCCAAACAAAGTGAAACTCAACAAAATTCCAAACCACTATTTGCCGTTTTTGAGTTGAATCCAACCAGCAACATGTAATCCCCAGGAATACGGTACCAATAGAGAGCCAAGAACATAAAGTGGATTGATAGTAGTAACAGTTAGAGGAGAGAGCAAGTTACTTTCATAGACGCAATAAGAACCAACCAACAAGCATACTACGGACGAAATGATATAAGCCGCGGAAGGAACCTTTTCTCCGATACCCAACACAGTGGAAGGAGGCACTTTACCAGTCCAAAAAGTATCTTTTGCCACTACAGTAAAGTGAGATCTTGCTTTAAACCGACTATATTGGCATGGTTGCAAATTATAGCTTCTCTTAATTAAGACGTAGCTTCTCTTTGAAAAGATATTGCTTGGAGCTCCCACAACCAAAGTGCTTGAAAGGAATGTCATGATTACTATTCAGCTGATGAGAAACGAAATCACGAATGGAGGGAGGAGATTTATTCATGTGGTGGTAGGCTCCACACGTTATGATGCCTTTAGATTCAACTTGTTTTCCATGAAAAGCTGAAGAAGAAAGCTCATTCCGTAGTCATGGAAAGATTTCATTTATAAACCTATCTTAACATAGCAAGACAGAACTTGTGTCTGTTCTGTCTTTTCTGATTCCGATTGCAGCTCGCAGCCTAGTTAGTGTAGGCTGTGGCGATACAGTTGTAATCCACCTGGAAGTCTCCCCTATCAAGTGGCAGGCATAGTTGAAGCAACGGAAACCTCCACGTCTCTCCTGAAAACAGTAAATTGAAAGAATCGTTTTATCTAACTACCTGAGTTTCATTTTCTTATAGTGAACTTCCTTAAAATATTCCCAACTGACCCATTTGTAAACTTTTGCTACATTGTCGTACGAATATTTTCAACCCTTATTGTTAGGAACTATTTCCCTCCTTCCAGGAATAGGACTTTTCTTTCGGTTGTGTCATATTTCATCAAGTCATTCAACTTTGCTTTCATGAATTGACTTTAACAACGCTATGACAGAAACCAAGCATAGAAGACTTGTCAGATATGCAAACTGAACCCCTTCAACGAGTTTAAATAGTCGAGTTTCATACTTATTAGCATAAATGAAAAGTATTCGAGTATATATGAATAAGGGTAACTATTGATTGATTGGTGGTTGGGTAAACAAACATGGGACAACCTTCCCTTGACGAGGTCTTCAAAAAACCTCCAAAAGACTGTTCCCAAGATTATTGTGATCCTTATGAGTTCTATGAATATGTAAGAGATTTTTCAATTCGGTATCGGACAATGAAATGTAACTTTTTATAGCAAAAATATTTGGAAAGAGAATATAAAGTAAAGACCGAAGAGTTCATCTACATAAAGGAGAAAGTCAAGGTAAAAAGGTCTTGTATAGATTGTTCTTTCTTTAGACCGTTGTAGGAGTGTTATTACCGAGAAGGGGTTGCTCACTATAAGAATTGTCGTGAGCTTGTTGATCAGTACTGGAAAAAGTTACGGGAAGTGCGCCGTTTCTATCACGAACACCGTAGGATTATTCCGGGCAAAGAATATATTCCTGTGCCGAAGCCCAAAAAGACGGAAGAACTACTTGATGACGCGTCAGTGGAGCTGAACAATGGCGGTGAGAGTAGTTTTAGTGAACAGCAATCCTAGCCGTTAAATCGAGTCCAGATAAAGTTAAATAAAAGCTCATAAGTGAGTCTTTTAACTGTAGCAGTTTCAGATGTACAATTTTTATTACGAAACCTTCCAGTCAGTGATATTTACGGAAACTTTGCCGTCAAAGGCTACTAACCATTTCAAGACTGCCTCACAACATTTTAGAACAAGGTTCTTTGTATGGAAGATAAGAAAATTTGGTAAAAGACCATTCAGTCTATATGTGACATGACGTGGATTTCAATGGAACCAAAAATAACAGTGCACAGTGCGGCAACTATTCCGACAATCCATGGAAGTCGCCTCAACCACAGCCATAGAGATTCTAGTTGACTCATTCTGAAGTCCCTAGTCTCACTTGACTGCAAATCCGAATTTCCTGCATTTGTTTTGAGAGAATCATGATTACCATTCCTATTTGACTCTTCTTTGGAAGCATTACTTTGCATTGATCTCGAAGCAGTAGAATATTCTTCATCATCACTGTCATTTTCAAGAACATGCAAGGCAGGAGTATCATTTTCATTCCTTAATAGAGGATAGTACTCCTTTCCAGCTATTCTGTAGAGCCCCTTATTTCCATTCATGTCTTCACTGTCTGCCTCTCGTAGTTTATCGCCACCGGATATTTTCCATAGGACAATACAAAGTTCGGCTAATGGCAAAAGAACAATTTGTGTTGTGATCCAAATAAGAAAAATAAATTGGGTTCTCTGAATGCTTTGAACGAAGTTTTGCACATTTTGCAATATCTTGATACCTAAAAAGGAGTCTGTTGCGCCCAAGAATATCACAATTATAGCAATAACAGGACTTAAAGAGCCGAATATCCAACCACGGCTGTTTTTCCATTTCCAAAGTTGAAACAGACTATTAACTAACTGAAGAAAAACCAAACATACGGAAATTAATCCAATAATATTATGAGCCATAGCTACAGAGCTTCCTTGTATATCATTTGTATGCTTTGCCAGCACAATTATACCACTCAAAGCACAGCTAAAGCCACCAACTTGGAAAAGAAGAGAAGCATAAAGCCACCATGTTTCCCCGATAACAGGTTGCAAATATCGTGATGATAGAAATCCCAATGGAAGCAATAACATGAAACCTGCATATCCTAGACTGGCATGAGTCTTGATGAGATAAAAAGTAGAAGTAGCCGGAGTAGTTTCTAAAACATTTTCGTCTATTTTCTCTTCTTCACTGCTTTGTGGTTCGATAACTGCAGTAGAAGGTGTAGGAAGATTTGCAGTAGCTGTAGGGGAAGGTGAGTTTATGATACTTTCTGCAGACTGCACCGGGCCTAAAATTGAATCTCCTGTATTTGCTGTAGGCTCCGGACCCATAATAATGTCCGTTCGGCAGTCCACGACATCATACTGAATAGGAACAAGCGAGTTTGGGTCGTTAGGGAGGCTTAAGGGTTCCAACCGAAAGGGTGTCTCCCCAGGAGCCCATATACAACAAGGATCCCCCAATTCAACACCGTTGGATAAGCCATCCCCGTCTGAGTCCTTCTCACAAAGTGTTCTTGTCCAACGTAGTCCGGCTTCCAAAAAGTCACGACCAAACTGATTCAAACCGTTCCCTGGTTCACACCACGAACTAGGGTCTTCAAGGTTTTCTCTCATGTGGCCGATGGCCTGGTACGAAAGTAAGTCTCGAAAACGTTTAGCGACAATAACGACCAACCTGACAGTTGCTCAAGTTCAAAGAATACAGTCTATGTCCATTTGGTATTTGTTCTAAAAATTCAAATCTTGCCTCAACTTTATCGTAAGTAAAGAAGAAGTAAAAAACAATGCTTAGCTTCAGTAAGATATGAAATTTCATGAACGACTGATTTTGTTTATCTGAAGCAATTGCTTTTTCTGGAATTGGGCATTTTTCCACTTTTGGAAGGTTCAGTAGACCAAAAGACTGGCCATTCTTCCAAGTACGAAACTTATAGTGGTCCCACTTTTAGGTCTCTTTTGAATAGTAACAGAGGCATTCTGTTGATACATAGAGGTCCTCAGTAACCTACAGCTATGCCACGGTAGGAGTGGTTGGATTTTCTTTGGAGTTATATTTTCTCGAGTCATTTTATTTTACTAGTCCGAAACTATTTCAAAACCTAAACACTCTCGAATAACTTTTAGAAAAAGGTAAATAGAGGTATTACGAAAAAGTGTGAATGCCAAAAAGAGTCCTTTACAAGAAGAAAACGACTTGGAGAAGCTTGAATTGTAACGCGACTCCAGTCCTTACTAACTTCCAACACAACTTTTACTGACTTTTTTCTGTCGCAGTCAATGGCATGGCTCTTCTTCAAGACAGAATTTGTTTCAGAACAACCTTATAAGCAAGGCATCTTGATAAACCTTGTCGCATCCGTGTAGAAGGAGTTGCTATGTTAGTTTCAGATGGCCTTTCAAATGTTTCTTTCAAAATGTTGCTAGTGTCCTATTTTCTTAATGAATTTGAAGCAACGTTCCTAAACGATATTCATAAAGGATAGAAATATTCATTCCCTCATGTGTGTAGTTTTTGGATTCAAGTTGGCTTCGGAGCTTTTCCAGTCCATATGGCTAATAAGTATCTCAAGATAAGACGTCCTGACGACTTTCACGTGCACCTGAGAGAAGGAAATATTCTGAAAACAGTCTTGCCTTTCACTTCAAGAGTGATGGGAAAGGCTCTGATCATGCCTAATCTAAAAGAAGTAAGCGCTTGTCTGTTTTTGGAGGCTATTGCGTATTCGGAACTTTCATTAAACCCTCTAATAGCCAATATTAAACTTGTCTCTTGCTAAAAAATACAGAGAAGAGGTTTTCTCGTCTCTTCCTCCCAACGCTTCCTTCTTACCTATATTTTCCCTCTATTTGACGGAACAAACGACATCAGAAACCATCAAGGAAGCAGCACGCAGTGAGTTCATTCGGGCTTGTAAACTCTATCCTGCTGGAGCAACGACAAACTCATCTTTCGGTGTGAGTAACTTGGAAAAGTTAGACGAAGCACTTTCAGCTATGGAAGCGTACGGCCTGATTCTCTGTGTACACGGAGAAAGTACGGATCCAGAAGTTGGTGTTTTCGATAGAGAAGCATCTTTTGTTGAACGTATTTTGCCAGGTTTATTACAGAAGTATCCCAGGTACTTGAACAAGTCCTATGTTATCAGGGTTTTCGTAACTCTATCACTTAGGTTAAAGGTCATATTGGAACATATTTCTACTAAAGATGCTGCACAGTTTGTGAAAACATTCCCGTCGTCTCGTTTAGCAGCAACTGTGACTTGTCATCATATGTTATGCAACTATAATGCCTTATTAGGACAGGGACTGAATCCACACCTGTACTGTTGTCCCGTACTGAAGTCAGAAGAACATCGAAAATTTATCGTGGAGACAGTTATGCAAGACAACGAGGGCAAATTCTTCTTAGGAACAGACAGTGCTCCACATTTGCAAGGAGCAAAAGAGTGTCGAAAAGCAGCCGCAGGTGTTTTCTCATCTCCCGTAGCATTGCTTTGCTATGCAAAGGTATTTGAGGAAAACAATGCACTTGACAAGTTGGAAAAATTTGCTTCGGAAAATGGATCCCGTTTTTACGATCTGCCTTTGAACGAAGAATGGATCGCATTGGAGAAAGAAACTTATGAGGTCCCTACACATATAAGATGCATAGATGATTCTTCACAATTTGTTCCATTTCTTGCAGGTGAAACGTTACATTGGAAAATACATAATCAGTAAAGTATTTTGCCGTGATCCTTTTTGTTTGGATTTTTTGAATCGAGTAGGTCAGTCCTTTATTCATTTTGTATGTTGTACATAACCTCATTCAGTTGGAATTGTGGATTTTCTTTAATGAATTTGTTTATTTCCATTTCAGTTTGTCATCATTCTTTTCATAGTGCTGACAGTGTGGTTGGAGAAGAATGTGTTCAATATGAGTTTTCGTTATCCCTTATTCCACTGTCTTAGTCACAAATAGTCAAGTATGAAAACTCGCTCAATACAGTGTGGGTTCGTATATTTGCTGGACTAGAAAGTAAATGTATATTTATAGTTCTCATGAGAACACAACATTCCATAAACTTTCGCGTTCTTTGCATCTCCAATGCTTATTCGCGGAAATCAAATGTTGCCATTTTTCTGTCTTCAATAAAGACTATTTTTTTGTAATCGTATCTTGAAGGACTAGGAACATAAAAGAGATATTTTTGCAACAAGAGTTGAGACAAAAACGCTCTATACTCTATTCCCTTTGTAGAACTTGAAATGATTGATTTCGTTGACTCTTAATATATTTGACTAGAATCTTGTTGCAGCTCAGAAAGATAAGAATAAGGAAACCTACAGCAAGGATAACAGAAAACACAACAATGTACCAAAGAGCAGCCTTATACCCTTTTGTACTGTAATATAAAGGAATATTCAGATTTGTTCCAAAGCTATTTCCTGTCTAAGTAGTTTTCATCAGATTCGAAGTCTCCAATATTTAGTAATTTGGCTTACTGTGGCTCCAATCAAAACAGAAGACAAAACTAAATTTGCGAGGAAATTGTGTACCACGATATCGGTTCTTGATTTTTGCA